>NW_026961560.1:0-98000 GCF_963924245.1 Chroicocephalus ridibundus | reverse complement strand
CGGCGGCCGTCAGCCTCTTCTCCACCGGCGCCCACCTGGTGCCGCCGCGCCAGCCTGCGAAGCATTTTCCAGTAGGGCCGCGGCTCTGGCCACAGCTCCCACGCCCGAAGAGCCAGGAGGGAAAGCCGTGCCTCGTTGGAAAGCTCTTTGGCAGCCGCTCGCGTGGCCCCACAGCCCGTGGGGCTGCGGGCATTGCGGCGGCCGTCAGCCTCGGCTCCACCGGCGCCCACCTGGCGCCGCCGTGCCAGCCTGCGAAGCATTTTCCGGTAGGGCCGCGGCTCTGGCCACAGCTCCCACGCCCGAAGAGCCAGGAGGGAAAGCCGTGCCTCGTTGGAAAGCTCTTTGGCAGCCGCTCGCGTGGCCCCACAGCCCGTGGGGCTGCGGGCTTTGCGGCGGCCGTCAGCCTCAGCACCACCGGTGCCCACCTGGCGCCGCCGCGCCAGCCCGCGAAGCATTTTCCGGTAGGGCCGCAGCTCTGGCCACAGCTCCCACGCCCGAAGAGCCAGGAGGGAAAGCCGTGCCTCGTTGGAAAGCTCTTTGGCAGCCGCTCGCGTGGCCCCACAGCCCGTGGGGCTGCGGGCTTTGCGGCGGCCGTCAGCCTCGGTGCCACCGGCGCCCACCTGGCGCCGCCGCGCCAGCCTGCGAAGCATTTTCTGGTAGGGCCGTGGCTCTGGCCACAGCTCCCACGTCCGAAGAGCCAGGAGGGAAAGCCGTGCCTCGTTGGAAAGCTCTTTGGCAGCCGCTCGCGTGGCCCCACAGCCCGTGGGGCTGCGGGCTTTGCGGCGGCCGTCAGCCTCAGCACCACCGGTGCCCACCTGGCGCCGCCGCGCCAGCCCGCGAAGCATTTTCCGGTAGGGCCGCAGCTCTGGCCACAGCTCCCACGCCCGAAGAGCCAGGAGGGAAAGCCGTGCCTCGTTGGAAAGCTCTTTGGCAGCCGCTCGCGTGGCCCCACAGCCCGTGGGGCTGCGGGCTTTGCGGCGGCCGTCAGCCTCGGTGCCACCGGCGCCCACCTGGCGCCGCCGCGCCAGCCTGCGAAGCATTTTCCAGTAGGGCCGCGGCTCTGGCCACAGCTCCCACGCCCGAAGAGCCAGGAGGGAAAGCCGTGCCTCGTTGGAAAGCTCTTTGGCAGCCGCTCGCGTGGCCCCAAAGCCTGTGGGGCTGCGGGCTTTGCGGCGGCCGTCACCCTCAGCGCCACCGGGGCCCAACTGGCGCCGCCGCGCCAGCCTGCGTAGCATTTTCCGTTAGGGCCGCGGCTCTGGCCACAGCTCCCACGCCCGAAGAGCCAGGAGGGAAAGCCGTGCCTCGTTGGAAAGCTCTTTGGCAGCCGCTCGCGCGGCCCCACAGCCCGTGGGTTTGTGGGCTTTGCGGCGGCCTTCAGCCGCGGTGCCACCGGCGCCCACGTGGCGCCGCCGCGCCATCCTGTGAAGCATTTTCCGGTAGGGCCGCGGCTCGGGCCACAGCTCCCACGCCCGAAGAGCCAGGAGGGAAAGCCGTGCCTCGTTGGAAAGCTCTTTGGCAGCCGCTCGCGTGGCCCCACAGCCCGTGGGGCTGCGGGCTTTGCGGCGGCCGTCAGCCTCGGCTCCACCGGCGCCCACCTGGCGCCGCCGTGCCAGCCTGCGAAGCATTTTCCAGTAGGGCCGCGGCTCTGGCCACAGCTCCCACGCCCAAAGAGCCAGGAGGGAAAGCCGTGCCTCGTTGGAAAGCTCTTTGGCAGCCGCTCGCGTGGCCCCACAGCCCGTGGGGCTGCGGGCTTTGCGGCGGCTGTCAGCCTCAGCGCCACCGGGGCCCACCTGGCGCCGCCGCGCCAGCTTGCGAAGCATTTTGCTGTAGGGCCGCAGCTCTGGCAACAGCTCCCACACCCGAAGAGCCAGGAGGGAAAGCCGTGCCTCGTTGGAAAGCTCTTTGGCAGCCGCTCGCGTGGCCCCACAGCCCGTGGGGCTGCGGGCTTTGCGGCGGCCGTCAGCCTCAATGCCACCCGCGCCCACCTGGCGCCGCCGCTCCAGCCTGCAGAGCATTTTCTGGTAGGGCCGCGGCTCTGGCCACAGCTCCCACGTCCGAAGAGCCAGGAGGGAAAGCCGTGCCTCGTTGGAAAGCTCTTTGGCAGCCGCTCGCGTGGCCCCACAGCCCGTGGGGCTGCGGGCTTTGCGGCGGCCGTCAGCCTCGGCGCCACCGGCGCCCACGTGGCGCCTCCGCGCTAGCCTGCGAAGCATTTTCCAGTAGGGCCGCGGCTCTGGCCACAGCTCCCACGCCCGAAGAGCCAGGAGGGAAAGCCGTGCCTCGTTGGAAAGCTCTTTGGCAGCCGCTCGCGTGGCCCCACAGCCCGTGGGGCTGCGGGCTTTGCGACGGCCGTCACCCTCAGCGCCACCGGGGCCCACCTGGCGCCGCCGCGCCAGCCCGCGAAGCATTTTCCAGTAGGGCCGCAGCTCGGGCGACAGCTCCCACGCCCGAAGAGCCAGGAGGGAAAGCCGTGCCTCGTTGGAAAGCTCTTTGGCAGCCGCTCGCGTGGCCCCACAGCCCGTGGCGCTGCGGGCTTTGCGGCGGCCGTCAGCCTCAGCGCCACCGGTGCCCACCTGGCGCCGCCGCGCCAGCCCGCGAAGCATTTTCCGGTAGGGCCGCAGCTCAGGCGACATCTCCCACGCCCGAAGAGCCAGGAGGGAAAGCCGTGCCTCGTTGGAAAGCTCTTTGGCAGCCGCTCGCGCGGCCCCACAGCCTGTGGGGCTGCGGGCTTTGCGGCGGCCGTCAGCCTCGGTGCCACCGGCGCCCACGTGGTCTCGCCGCGCCAGCCTGCGAAGCATTTTCCGGTAGGGACGCGGCTCTGGCAACAGCTCCCACACCCGAAGAGCCAGGAGGGAAAGCCGTGCCTCGTTGGAAAGCTCTTTGGCAGCCGCTCGCGTGGCCCCACAGCCCGTGGGGCTGCGGGCTTTGCGGCGGCCGTCAGCCTCGGCTCCACCGGCGCCCACCTGGCGCCGCCGCGCCACCCTGCGAAGCATTTTCTGGTAGGGCCGCGGCTCTGGCCACATCTCCCACGCCCAAAGAGCCAGGAGGGAAAGCCGTGCCTCGTTGGTAAGCTCTTTGGCAGCCGCTCGCGTGGCCCCACAGCCCTTGGGGCTGCGGGCTTTGCGGCGGCCGTCAGCCTCGGTGCAACCGGCGCCCACCTGGCGCCGCCGCGCCAGCCCGCGAAGCATTTTTTGGTAGGGCCGCAGCTCTGGCGACAGCTCCCAAGCCCGAAGAGCCAGGAGGGAAAGCCGTGCCTCGTTGGAAAGCTCTTTGGCAGCCGCTCGCGTGGCCCCACAGCCCGTGGGGCTGCGGGCTTTGCGGCGGCCGTCAGCCTCGGCTCCACCGGCGCCCACCTGGCGACACCGCGCTAGCCTGCGAAGCATTTTCCAGTAGGGCCGCGGCTCTGGCCACAGCTCCCACGCCCAAAGAGCCAGGAGGGAAAGCCGTGCCTCGTTGGAAAGCTCTTTGGCAGCCGCTCGCGTGGCCCCACAGCCCGTGGGGCTGCGGGCTTTGCGGCGGCCGTCAGCCTCAGCACCACCGATGCCCACCTGGCGCCGCCGCGCCAGCCCGCGAAGCATTTTGCTGTAGGGCCGCAGCTCTGGCCACAGCTCCCACGCCCGAAGAGCCAGGAGGGAAAGCCGTGCCTCGTTGGAAAGCTCTTTGGCAGCCGCTCGCGTGGCCCCACAGCTCGTGGGGCTGCGGGCTTTGCGGCGGCCGTCAGCCTCGGTGCCACCGGCGCCCACCTGGCGCCGCCGCGCCAGCCTGCGAAGCATTTTCTGGTAGGGCCGTGGCTCTGGCCACAGCTCCCACGCCCGAAGAGCCAGGAGGGAAAGCCGTGCCTCGTTGGAAAGCTCTTTGGCAGCCGCTCGCGTGGCCCCACAGCCCGTGGGGCTGCGGGCTTTGCGGCGGCCGTCAGCCTCACTGCCACCGGTGCCCACCTGGCGCCGCCGCGCCAGCCTGCAGAGCATTTTCTGGTAGGGCCGCGGCTCTGGCCACAGCTCCCACGTCCGAAGAGCCAGGAGGGAAAGGCATGCCTCGTTGGAAAGCTCTTTGGCAGCCGCTCGTGTGGCCCCACAGCCCGTGGGGCTGCGGGCTTTGCGGCGGCCGTCAGCCTCGGCGCCACCTGCGCCCACGTGGCCTTGCCGCGCCAGCCTGCGAAGCATTTTCCGGTAGGGCCACGGCTCGGGCCACAGCTCCCACGCCCTAAGAGCCAGGAGGGAAAGCCGTGCCTCGTTGGAAAGCTCTTTGGCAGCCGCTCGCGTGGCCCCACAGCCCGTGGGGCTGCGGGCTTTACGGCGGCCGTCAGCCTCGGCGCCACAGGCGCCCACCTGGCGCCGCCGCGCCAGCCTGCGAAGCATTTTCCAGTAGGGCCGCGGCTCTGGCCACAGCTCCCACGCCCAAAGAGCCAGGAGGGAAAGCCGTGCCTCGTTGGAAAGCTCTTTGGCAGCCGCTCGCGTGGCCCCACTGCCCGTGGGCCTGTGGGCTTTGCGGCGGCCGTCAGTCTCGGCGCTACCGGCGCCCACGTGGCGCCGCCGCGCCAGCCTCCGTAGCATTTTCCGGTAGGGCCGCGGCTCTGGCCACAGCTCCCACGCCCGAAGAGCCAGCAGGGAAAGCCGTGCCTCGTTGGAAAGCTCTTTGGCAGCCGCTCGCGTGGCCCCACAGCCCGTGGGGCTGCGGGCTTTGCGGCGGCCGTCAGCCTCGGCGCCACCGGCGCCCACCTGGTGCCGCCGCGCCAGCCTGCGAAGCATTTTCCGGTAGGGCCGCAGCTCTGGCCACAACCTCCACGCCCGAAGAGCCAGGAGGGAAAGCCGTGCCTCGTTGGAAAGCTCTTTGGCAGCCGCTCGCGTGGACCCACAGCCCGTGGGGCTGCGGGCTTTGCGGCGGCCGTCAGCCTCAGCGCCACCGGCGCCCACCTGGCGCCACCGCGCTAGCCTGCGAAGCATTTTCCGGTAGGGCCGCGGCTCTGGCCACAGCTCCCACGCCCAAAGAGCCAGGAGGGAAAGCCGTGCCTCATTGGAAAGTTCTTTGGCAGCCGCTCGCGTGGCCCCACAGCCCGTGGGGCTGCGGGCTTTGCGGCGGCCGTCACCCTCAGCGCCACCGGGGCCCACCTGGCGCTGCCGCGCCAGCCCGCGAAGCATTTTCCGCTAGAACCGCAGCTCTGGCGACAGCTCCCACGCCCGATGAGCCAGGAGGGAAAGCCGTGCTTTGTTGGAAAGCTCTTTGGCAGCCGCTCGCGTGGCTCCCCAGCCCGTGGGGCTGCGGGCTTTGCGGCGGCCGTCAGCCTCAGCGCCACCGGGGCCCACCTGGCGCCGCCGCGCCAGCCTGCGAAGCATTTTCCGGTAGGGCCGCGGCTCTGGCCACAGCTCCCACGCCCGAAGAGCCAGGAGGGAAAGCCGTGCCTCGTTGGAAAGCTCTTTGCCAGCCGCTCGCCTGGCCCCACTGCCCGTGGGGCTGCGGGCTTTGCGGCGGCCGTCAGCCTCGGCGCTACCGGCGCCCACGTGGCGCCGCCGCGCCAGCCTCCGTAGCATTTTCCGGTAGGGCCGCGGCTCTGGCCACAGCTCCCACGCCCGAAGAGCCAGGAGGGAAAGCCGTGCCTCGTTGGAAAGCTCTTTGGCAGCCGCTCGCGTGGCCCCACAGCCCGTGGTGCTGCGGGCTTTGCGGCGGCCGTCAGCCTCGGTGCCACCGGCGCCCACGTGGCCTCGCCGCGCCAGCCTGCGTAGCATTTTCCGGTAGGGCCGCGGCTCTGGCCACAGCTCCCACGCCCGAAGAGCCAGGAGGGAAAGCCGTGCCTCGTTGGAAAGCTCTTTGGCAGCTGCTCTCCTAGCCCCACAGCCCGTAGGGCTGCGGGCTTTGCGGCGGCCGTCAGCCTCGGCTCCACCGGCGCCCACCTGGCGCCCCCGCGCCAGCCTGCGAAGCATTTTCCAGTAGGGCCGCGGCTCTGGCCACAGCTCCCACGCCCGAAGAGCCAGGAGGGAAAGCCGTGCCTCGTTGGAAAGCTCTTTGGCAGCCGCTCGCGTGGCCCCAAAGCCTGTGGGGCTGCGGGCTTTGCGGCGGCCGTCACCCTCAGCGCCACCGGGGCCCAACTGGCGCCGCCGCGCCAGCCTGCGTAGCATTTTCCGGTAGGGCCGCGGCTCTGGCCACAGCTCCCACGCCCGAAGAGCCAGGAGGGAAAGCCGTGCCTCGTTGGAAAGCTCTTTGGCAGCCGCTCGCGCGGCCCCACAGCCCGTGGGTTTGTGGGCTTTGCGGCGGCCTTCAGCCGCGGTGCCACCGGCGCCCACGTGGCGCCGCCGCGCCATCCTGTGAAGCATTTTCCGGTAGGGCCGCGGCTCGGGCCACAGCTCCCACGCCCGAAGAGCCAGGAGGGAAAGCCGTGCCTCGTTGGAAAGCTCTTTGGCAGCCGCTCGCGTGGCCCCACAGCCCGTGGGGCTGCGGGCTTTGCGGCGGCCGTCAGCCTCGGCTCCACCGGCGCCCACCTGGCGCCGCCGTGCCAGCCTGCGAAGCATTTTCCAGTAGGGCCGCGGCTCTGGCCACAGCTCCCACGCCCAAAGAGCCAGGAGGGAAAGCCGTGCCTCGTTGGAAAGCTCTTTGGCAGCCGCTCGCGTGGCCCCACAGCCCGTGGGGCTGCGGGCTTTGCGGCGGCTGTCAGCCTCAGCGCCACCGGGGCCCACCTGGCGCCGCCGCGCCAGCTTGCGAAGCATTTTGCTGTAGGGCCGCAGCTCTGGCAACAGCTCCCACACCCGAAGAGCCAGGAGGGAAAGCCGTGCCTCGTTGGAAAGCTCTTTGGCAGCCGCTCGCGTGGCCCCACAGCCCGTGGGGCTGCGGGCTTTGCGGCGGCCGTCAGCCTCAATGCCACCGGCGCCCACCTGGCGCCGCCGCTCCAGCCTGCAGAGCATTTTCTGGTAGGGCCGCGGCTCTGGCCACAGCTCCCACGTCCGAAGAGCCAGGAGGGAAAGCCGTGCCTCGTTGGAAAGCTCTTTGGCAGCCGCTCGCGTGGCCCCACAGCCCGTGGGGATGCGGGCTTTGCGGCGGCCGTCAGCCTCGGCGCCACCGGCGCCCACGTGGCGCCTCCGCGCTAGCCTGCGATGCATTTTCCAGTAGGGCCGCGGCTCTGGCCACAGCTCCCACGCCCGAAGAGCCAGGAGGGAAAGCCGTGCCTCGTTGGAAAGCTCTTTGGCAGCCGCTCGCGTGGCCCCACAGCCCGTGGGGCTGCGGGCTTTGCGACGGCCGTCAGCCTCAGCGCCACCGGGGCCCACCTGGCGCCGCCGCGCCAGCCCGCGAAGCATTTTCCAGTAGGGCCGCAGCTCGGGCGACAGCTCCCACGCCCGAAGAGCCAGGAGGGAAAGCTGTGCCTCGTTGGAAAGCTCTTTGGCAGCCGCTCGCGTGGCCCCACAGCCCGTGGCGCTGCGGGCTTTGCGGCGGCCGTCAGCCTCAGCGCCACCGGCGCCCACCTGGCGCCGCCGCGCCAGCCCGCGAAGCATTTTCCGGTAGGGCCGCAGCTCTGGCGACATCTCCCACGCCCGAAGAGCCAGGAGGGAAAGCCGTGCCTCGTTGGAAAGCTCTTTGGCAGCCGCTCGCGTGGCCCCACAGCCCGTGGGGCTGCGGGCTTTGCGGCGGCTGTCAGCCTCGGCGCCACCGGCGCCCACGTGGTCTCGCCGCGCCAGCCTGCGAAGCATTTTCCGGTAGGGCCGCGGCTCTGGCAACAGCTCCCACGCCCGAAGAGCCAGGAGGGAAAGCCGTGCCTCGTTGGAAAGCTCTTTGGCAGCCGCTCGCGTGGCCCCACAGCCCGTGGGGCTGCGGGCTTTGCGGCGGCCGTCAGCCTCGGCTCCACCGGCGCCCACCTGGCGCCGCCGCGCCACCCTGCGAAGCATTTTCTGGTAGGGCCGCGGCTCTGGCCACATCTCCCACGCCCAAAGAGCCAGGAGGGAAAGCCGTGCCTCGTTGGTAAGCTCTTTGGCAGCCGCTCGCGTGGCCCCACAGCCCTTGGGGCTGCGGGCTTTGCGGCGGCCGTCAGCCTCGGTGCAACCGGCGCCCACCTGGCGCCGCCGCGCCAGCCCGCGAAGCATTTTTTGGTAGGGCCGCAGCTCTGGCGACAGCTCCCAAGCCCGAAGAGCCAGGAGGGAAAGCCGTGCCTCGTTGGAAAGCTCTTTGGCAGCCGCTCGCGTGGCCCCACAGCCCGTGGGGCTGCGGGCTTTGCGGCGGCCGTCAGCCTCGGCTCCACCGGCGCCCACCTGGCGACACCGCGCTAGCCTGCGAAGCATTTTCCAGTAGGGCCGCGGCTCTGGCCACAGCTCCCACGCCCGAAGAGCCAGGAGGGAAAGCCGTGCCTCATTGGAAAGTTCTTTGGCAGCCGCTCGCGTGGCCCCACAGCCCGTGGGGCTGCGGGCTTTGCGGCGGCCGTCACCCTCAGCGCCACCGGGGCCCACCTGGTGCCGCCGCGACAGCCCGCGAAGCATTTTCCGGTAGAACCGCAGCTCTAGCGACAGCTCCCACGCCCGAAGAGCCAGGAGGGAAAGCCGTGCCTCGTTGGAAAGCTCTTTGGCAGCCGCTCGCGCGGCCCCACAGCCCGTGGGGCTGCGGGCTTTGCGGCGGCCGTCAGCCTCTTCTCCACCGGCGCCCACCTGGTGCCGCCGCGCCAGCCTGCGTAGCATTTTCCAGTAGGGCCGCGGCTCTGGCCAGAGCTCCCACGGCCGAAGAGCCAGGAGGGAAAGCCGTGCCTCGTTGGAAAGCTCTTTGGCAGCCGCTCGCGTGGCCCCACAGCCCGTGGGGCTGCGGGCTTTGCGGCGGCTGTCAGCCTCGGTGCCACCGGCGCCCACATGGCGCTGCCGCGCCAGCCTGCGAAGCATTTTCTGGTGGGGACGCGGCTCTGGCCACAGCTCCCACGCCCGAAGAGCCAGGAGGGAAACCCGTGCCTCGTTGGAAAGCTCTTTGGCAGCCGCTCGCGTGGCCCCACAGCCCGTGGGGCTGCGGGCTTTGCGGCGGCCGTCAGCCTCGGCTCCACCGGCGCCCACCTGGCGCCGCCGCGCCACCCTGCGAAGCATTTTCCGGTAGGGCCGCGGCTCTGGCCACAGCTCCCACGCCCAAAGAGCCAGGAGGGAAAGCCGTGCCTCGTTGGAAAGCTCTTTGGCAGCCGCTTGCGTGGCCCCACAGCCCGTGGGGCTGCGGGCTTTGTGGCTTCTGTCAGCCTCAGCGCCACCGGGGCCCACCTGGCGCCACCGCGCCAGCCCGCGAAGCATTTTCTGGTAGGGCCGCGGCTCTGGCCAGAGCTCCCATGCCCGAAGAGCCAGGAGGGAAAGCCGTGCCTCGTTGGAAAGCTCTTTGGCAGCCGCTCGCGCGGCCCCACAGCCCGTGGGGCTGCGGGCTTTGCGGCGGCCGTCAGCCTCAGCGCCACCGGGGCCCACGTGGCGCCGCCGCGCAAGCCCGTGAAGCATTTTCCGGTAGGGCCGCAGCTCTGGCGACAGCTCCCACGCTCAAAGAGCCAGGAGGGAAAGCCGTGCCTCGTTGGAAAGCTCTTTGGCAGCCGCTCGCATGGATCCACAGCCCGTGGGGCTGCATGCTTTGCGGCAGCCGTCAGCCTCGGCGCCACCGGCGCCCACGTGCTGCCATCAGGCCAGCCTGCGAAGGATTTTCCGGTAGGGCCGCATCTCTGGCCACAGCTCCCACGCCCGAAGAGCCAGGAGGGAAAGCCGTGCCTCGTTGGAAAGCTCTTTGGCAGGCGCTCGCGTGGCCCCACAGCCCGTGGGGCTGCGGGCTTTGCGGCGGCCGTCAGCCTCAGCGCCACCGGCGCCCACCTGGCGCTGCCGCGCCAGCCCGCGAAGCATTTTGCGGTAGGGCCGCAGCTCTGGCGACAGCTCCCACGCCCAAAGAGCCAGGAGGGAAAGCCGTGCCTCGTTGGAAAGCTCTTTGGCAGCCGCTCGCGTGGCCCCACAGCCCGTGGGGCTGCGGGCTTTGCGGCGGCCGTCACCCTCAGCGCCACCGGCGCCCACCTGGCGCGGCCGCGCCAGCCTGCGAAGCATTTTCCGGTAGGGCCGCGGCTCTGGCGACAGCTCCCACGCCCGAAGAGCCAGGAGGGAAAGCCGTGCCTCGTTGGAAAGCTCTTTGGCAGGCGCTCGCGTGGCCCCACAGCCCGTGGGGCTGCGGGCTTTGCGGCGGCCGTCAGCCTCGTCTCCACCGGCGCCCACCTGGCGCCGCCGCGCCAGCCTGCGAAGCATTTTCCGGTAGGGCCGCGGCTCTGGCCACAGCTCCCACGCCCGAAGAGCCAGGAGGGAAAGCCGTGCCTCGTTGGAAAGCTCTTTGGCAGCCGCTCGCGTGGCCCCACAGCCCGTGGGGCTGCGGGCTTTGCGGCGGCCGTCAGCCTCGGCGCCACCGGCGCCCATGTGGCGCCGCCGCGCCAGCCTGCGAAGCATTTTCCGTTAGGGCCGCGGCTCTGGCCACAGCCTCCACGCCCGAAGAGCCAGGAGGGAAAGCCGTGCCTCGTTGGAAAGCTCTTTGGCAGCCGCTCGCGTGGCCCTACAGCCCGTGGGGCTGCGGGCTTTGCGGCGGCCGTCAGCCTCGGCGACACCGGCGCCCACCTGGGGCGGCCGCACCAGTCTGCGAAGCATTTTCCGGTAGGGTCGCGGCTCTGGCCACAGCTCCCACGCCCAAAGAGCCAGGAGGGAAAGCCGTGCCTCGTTGGAAAGCTCTTTGGCAGCCGCTCGCGCGGCCCCACAGCCCGTGGGACTGCGGGCTTTGCGGCGGCCCTCAGCCTCGGTGCTACCGGCGCCCACCTGGCGCCGCCACGCCAGCCCGCGAAGCATTTTCTGGTAGGGCCGCAGCTGTGGCGACAGCTCCCACGCCCGAAGAGCCAGGAGGGAAAGCCGTGCCTCGTTGGAAAGCTCTTTGGCAGCCGCTCGCGCGGACCCACAGCCCGTGGGGCTGCGGGCTTTGCAGCGGCCGTCAGCCTCGGTGCCACCGGAGCACACGTCGCCTCGCTGCGCCAGCCTGCGAAGCATTTTCTGGTAGGGCCGCGGCTCTGGCGACAGCTCCCACGCCCGAAGAGCCAGGAGGGAAAGCCGTGCCTCGTTGGAAAGCTCTTTGGCAGCCGCTCGCGTGGACCCACAGCCCGTGGGGCTGCGGGCTTTGCGGCGGCCGTCAGCCTCGGCTCCACCGGCGCCCACGTGGCGCCGCCGCGCTAGCCTGCGAAGCATTTTCCGGAAGGGCCGCGGTTCTGGCCACAGCTCCCACGCCCGAAGAGCCAGGAGGGAAAGCCGTGCCTCGTTGGAAAGCTCTTTGGCAGCCGCTCGCGTGGCCCCACAGCCCGTGGGGCTGCGGGCTTTGCGGCGGCCGTCACCCTCAGCGCCACCGGGGCCCACCTGGCGCCGCCGCGCCAGCCTCCGAAGCATTTTCCGGTAGGGCCGCAGCTCTGGCGACAGCTCCCACGCCCGAAGAGCCAGGAGGGAAAGCCGTGCCTCGTTGGAAAGCTCTTTGGCAGCTGCTACCGTGGCCCCACAGCCCGTGGGGCTGCGGGCTTTGCGGCGGCCGTCAGCCTCAGCGCCACCGGCGCCCACCTGGCGCCGCCGCGCCAGCCCGCGAAGCATTTTCCGGTAGGGCCGCGGCTCTGCCGACATCTCCCACGCCCGAAGAGCCAGGAGGGAAAGCCGTGCCTCGTTGGAAAGCTCTTTGGCAGCCGCTCGCGCGGCCCCACAGCCCGTGGGGCTGCTGGCTTTGCGGCAGTCGTCAGCCTCGGTGCCACCGGCGCCCACGTGGCCTCGCCGCGCCAGCCTGCGAAGCATTTTCCGGTAGAGCCGCGGCTCTGGCCACAGCTCCCACGCCCGAAGAGCCAGGAGGGAAAGCCGTGCCTCGTTGGAAAGCTCTTTGGCAGCCGCTCGCGTGGCCCCACAGCCCGTGGGGCTGCGGGCTTTGCGCCGGCCGTCAGCCTCTTCTCCACCGGCGCCCACCTGGCGCCGCCGCGCCAGCCTGCGAAGCATTTTCCAGTAGGGCCGCGGCTCTGGCCACAGCTCCCACGCCCGAAGAGCCAGGAGGGAAAGCCGTGCCTCGTTGGAAAGCTCTTTGGCAGCTGCTCGCGTGGCCCCACTGCCCGTGGGGCTGCAGGCTTTGCGGCGGCCGTCAGTCTCGGCGCTACCGGCGCCCACGTGGCGCCGCCGCGCCAGGCTTCGTAGCATTTTCCGGTAGGGCCGCGGCTCTGGCCACAGCTCCCACGCCCGAAGAGCCAGGAGGGAAAGCCGTGCCTCGTTGGAAAGCTCTTTGGCAGCCGCTCGCGTGGCCCCACAGCCCGTGGGGCTGCGGGCTTTGCGGCGGCCGTCACACTCGGCGCCACCTGCGCCAACTTGGTGCCGCCGCGGCAGCCTACAAAGCATTTTCCAGTAGGGCCGCGGCTCTGGCCACAGCTCCCACGCCTGAAGAGCCAGGAGGGAAAGCCGTGCCTCGTTGGAAAGCTCTTTGGCAGCCGCTCGCGCGGCCCCACAGCCCGTGGGGCTGCATGCTTTGTGGCAGCCGTCAGCCTCGGCGCCACCGGCGCCCACGTGCTGCCATCAGGCCAGCCTGCGAAGCATTTTCCGGTAGGGCCGCGGCTCTGGCCACAGCTCCCACGCCCGAAGAGCCAGGAGGGAAAGCCGTGCCTCGTTGGAAAGCTCTTTGGCAGCCGCTCGCGTGGCCCCACAGCCCGTGGGGCTGCGGGCTTTGCGGCGGCCGTCAGCCTCAGCGCCACCGGCGCCCAACTGGCGCTGCCGCGCCAGCCCGCGAAGCATTTTCCGGTAGGGCCGCAGCTCTGGCGACAGCTCCCACGCCCAAAGAGCCAGGAGGGAAAGCCGTGCCTCGTTGGAAAGCTCTTTGGCAGCCGCTCGCGTGGCCCCACAGCCCGTGGGGCTGCGGGCTTTGCGGCGGCCATCAGCCTGGACGCCACCGGAGCCCAGGTGGCGCCGCCGCGCCAGCCTGCGAAGCATTTTCCGGTAGGGCCGCGGCTCTGGCCACAGCTCCCATGCCCGAAGAGCCAGGAGGGAAAGCCGTGCCTCGTTGGTAAGCTCTTTGGCAGCCGCTCGCGTGGCCCCACAGCCCGTGGGGCTGCGGGCTTTGCGGCGGCCATCAGCCTGGACGCCACCGGAGCCCAGGTGGCGCCGCCGCGCCAGCCTGCGAAGCATTTTCCGGTAGGGCCGCGGCTCTGGCCACAGCTCCCATGCCCGAAGAGCCAGGAGGGAAAGCCGTGCCTCGTTGGTAAGCTCTTTGGCAGCCGCTCGCGTGGCCCCACAGCCCGTGGGGCTGCGGGCTTTGCGGCGGCCGTCAGCCTCGGTGCCACTGGCGCACACGTGGCCTCGCCGCGCCAGCCTGCGTAGCATTTTCCGGTAGGGCCGCGGCTCTGGCCACAGCTCCCACGCCCGAAGAGCCAGGAGGGAAAGCCGTGCCTCGTTGGAAAGCTCTTTGGCAGCCGCTCGCGTGGCCCCACAGCCCGTGGGGCTGTGGGCTTTGCGGCGGTCGTGAGCCTCGGCGCCACCGGCGCCCACCTGGTGCCGCTGCGCCAGCCTGCGAAGCATTTTCCGGTAGGGCCGCGTCTCTGGCGACAGCTCCCATGCCCGAAGAGCCAGGACGGAAAGCCGTGCCTCGTTGGAAAGCTCTTTGGCAGCCGCTCGCGTGGCCCCACAGCCCGTGGGCCTGCGGGATTTGCGGCGGCCGTCAGTCTCGGCGTTACCGGCGCCCACCTGGCGCCGCCGCGCCAGCCCGCGAAGCATTTTCCGGTAGGGCCGCGGCTCTGGCCACAGCTCCCACGCCCGACGAGCCAGGAGGGAAAGCCGTGCCTCGTTGGAAAGCTCTTTGGCAGCCGCTCGCGTGGCCCCACAGCCCGTGGGGCTGCGGGCTTTGCGGCGGCCGTCACACTCGGTGCCACCTGCGCCAACTTGGTGCTGCCGCGCCAGCCTACAAAGCATTTTCCAGTAGGGCCGCGGCTCTGGCCACAGCTCCCACGCCCGAAGAGCCAGGAGGGCAAGCCGTGCCTCGTTGGAAAGCTCTTTGGCAGCCGCTCGCGCGGCTCCACAGCCCGTGGGGCTGCGGGCTTTGCGGCGGCCGTCAGCCTCGGTGCCACCGGCGCAAACGTGGCCTCGCCGCGCCAGCCTGCGTAGCATTTTCCGGTAGGGCCGCGGCTCTGGCCACAGCTCCCACGCCCGAAGAGCCAGGAGGGAAAGCCGTGCCTCGTTGGAAAGCTCTTTGGCAGCCGCTCGCGTGGCCCCACAGCCCGTGGGGCTGCGGGCTTTGCGGCGGCCGTCAGCCTCGGCGCCACCGGCGCCCACCTGGCGCCGCCGCGCCAGCGTGCGAAGCATTTTCCGTTAGGGCCGCGGCTCTGGCGACAGCTCCCACGCCCGAAGAACCAAGACGGAAAGCCGTGCCTCGTTGGCAAGCTCTTTGGCAGCCGCTCGCGTGGCCCCACAGCCTGTGGGGCTGCGGGCTTTGCGGCGGCCGTCAGCCTCGGCGACACCGGCGCCCACGTGGCGCCGCCGCGCCAGCCTGCGAAGCATTTTCCGGTAGGGCTGCGGCTCTGGCCACAGCTCCCACGCCCGACGAGCCAGGAGGGAAAGCCGTGCCTCGTTGGAAAGCTCTTTGGCAGCCGCTCGCGTGGCCCCACAGCCCGTGGGGCTGCGGGCTTTGCAGGGGCCGTCAGCCTCGGCAACACCGGCGCCCACGTGGCGCCGCCGCGCCAGCTTGCGAAGCATTTTCCGGTAGGGCCGCAGCTCTGGCCACAGCTCCCACGCCCGAAGAGCCAGGAGGGAAAGCCGTGCCTCGTTGGAAATCTCTTTGGCAGCCGCTTGCGTGGCCCCACAGCCCGTGGGGCTGCGGGCTTTGCGGCGGCTGTCAGCCTCGGCGCCACCGGCGCCCACCTGGCGCCGCCACGCCAGCCCGCGAAGCATTTTCCGGTAGGGCCGCGGCTCTGGCCACAGCTCCCACACCCAAAGAGCCAGGAGGGAAAGCCGTGCTTCGTTGGAAAGCTCTTTGGCAGCCGCTCGCGTGGCCCCACAGCCCGTGGGGCTGCAGGCTTTGCGGCTGCCGTCACCCTCGGCGCCACCTGCGCCAACTTGGTGCCGCCGCGCCAGCCTACAAAGCATTTTACAGTAGGGCCGCGGCTCTGGCGACAGCTCCCACGCCCGAAGAGCCAGGAGGGAAAGCCGTGCCTCGTTGGAAAGCTCTTTGGCAGCCGCTCGCGTGGCCCCACAGCCCGTGGGGCTGCGGGCTTTGCGGCGGCTGTCAGCCTCTTCTCCACCGGCGCCCACGCGCTGCCATCAGGCCAGCCTGCGAAGCATTTTCTGGTAGGGCCGCGGCTCTGGCCACAGCTCCCACACCCGAAGAGCCAGGAGGGAAAGCCGTGCCTCGTTGGAAATCTCTTTGGCAGCCGCTCGCGTGGCCCCACAGCCCGTGGGGATGCGGGCTTTGCGGCGGCCGTCAGCCTCTTCTCCACCGGCGCCCACCTGGCGCGGCCGCGCCAGCCTGCGAAGCATTTTCCGGTAGGGCCGCGGCTCTTGCCACAGCTCCCACGCCCGAAGAGCCAGGAGGGAAAGCCATGCCTCGTTGGAAAGCTCTTTGGCAGCTGCTCGCGTGGCCCCACAGCCCGTGGGGCTGCGGGCTTTGCGGCGGCCGTCAGCCTCTTCTCCACCGGCGCCCACGTGGCGCCGCCGCGCCAGCCCGCGAAGCATTTTCCGGTAGGGCCGCGGCTCTGGCCACAGCTCCCACGCCCGAAGAGCCAGGAGGGAAAGCCGTGCCTCGTTGGAAAGCTCTTTGGCAGCCGCTCGCGTGGCCCCACAGCCCGTGGGGCTGCGGGCTTTGCGACGGCCTTCAGCCTCGGCGCCACCGGCGCCCACGTGGCGCCGCCGCGCCAGCCTGCGAAGCATTTTCCGGTAGGGCCGCGGCTCTGGCCACAGCTCCCACGCCCGAAGAGCCAGGAGGGAAAGCCGTGCCTCGTTGGAAAGCTCTTTGGCAGCCGCTCGCGTGGCCCCACAGCCCGTGGGGCTGCGGGCTTTGTGGCGGCCGTCAGCCTCGGCGCCACCGGCGCCCACCTGGCGCCGCCGCGCCAGCCTGCGAAGCATTTTCCGGTAGGGCCGCGGCTCTGGCCACAGCTCCCACGCCCGAAGAGCCAGGAGGGAAAGCCGTGCCTCGTTGGAAAGCTCTTTGGCAGCCGCTCGCGTGGCCCCACAGCCCGTGGGGCTGCGGGCTTTGTGGCGGCCGTCAGCCTCGGCGCCACCGGCGCCCACCTGGCGCCGCCGCGCCAGCCTGCGAAGCATTTTCTGGTAGGGCCGCGTCTCTGGCCACAGCTCCCACACCCGAAGAGCCAGGAGGGAAAGCCGTGCCTCGTTGGAAATCTCTTTGGCAGCCGCTCGCGTGGCCCCACAGCCCGTGGGGCTGCGGGCTTTGCGGCGGCCGTCAGCCTCTTCTCCACCGGCGCCCACGTGGCGCCGCCGCGCCAGCCTGCGAAGCATTTTCCGGTAGGGCCGCGGCTCTGGCCTCAGCTCCCACGCCCGAAGAGCCAGGAGGGAAAGCCGTGCCTCGTTGGAAAGCTCTTTGGCAGCCGCTCGCGTGGCCCCACAGCCCGTGGGGCTGCGGGCTTTGCGGCGGCCGTCAGCCTCGGCTCCACCGGCGCCCACGTGGCGCCGCCGCGCCAGCCTGCGAAGCATTTTCCGGTAGGGCCGCGGCTCTGGCCACAGCTCCCACGCCCGAAGAGCCAGGAGGGAAAGCCGTGCCTCGTTGGAAAGCTCTTTGGCAGCCGCTCGCGTGGCCTCACAGCCCGTGGGGCTGCGGGCTTTGCGGCGGCCGTCAGCCTCGGCGCCACCGGCGCCCACGTGGCGCCGCCGCGCCAGCCTGCGAAGCATTTTCCGGTAGGGCCGCGGCTCGGGCCACAGCTCCCACGCCCGAAGAGCCAGGAGGGAAAGCCGTGCCTCGTTGGAAAGCTCTTTGGCAGCCGCTTGCGTGGCCCCACAGCCCGTGGGGCTGCGGGCTTTGCGACGGCCGTCAGCCTCGGCGCCACCGGCACCCACCTGGCGCCGCCGCGCCAGCCTGCGAAGCATTTTCCGGTAGGGCCGCAGCTCTGGCCACAGCTCCCACGCCCGAAGAGACAGGAGGGAAAGCCATGCCTCCTTGGAAAGCTCTTTGGCAGCTGCTCGCGTGGCCCCACAGCCCGTGGTGCTGCGGGCTTTGCGGCGGCCGTCAGCCGCCGCGCCACCGGCGCCCATGTGGCGCCGCCGCGCCAGTCTGCGAAGCATTTTCAGGTAGGGACGGGGCTCTGGCAACAGCTCCCACGCCGGAAGAGCCAAGAGGGAAAGCCGTGCCTCGTTGGAAAGCTCTTTGGCAGCCGCTCGCGTGGCCCCACAGCCCGTGGGGCTGCGGGCTTTGCGGCGGCCGTCAGCCTCGGCACCACCGGCGCCCACGTGGCGCCGCCGCGCCAGCCTGCGAAGCATTTTCCGGTAGGGCTGCGGCTCTGGCCACAGCTCCCACGCCCGAAGAGCCAGGAGGGAAATCCGTGCCTCCTTGGAAAGCTCTTTGGCAGCCGCTCGCGTGGCCCCACAGCCCGTGGGGCTGCGGGCTTTGCGGCGGCCGTCAGCCTCGGCGCCACCGGCGCCCACCTGGCGCCGCCGCGCCAGCCTGCGAAGCATTTTCTGGTAGGGCCGCGGCTCTGGCGACAGCTCCCACGCCCAAAGAGCCAGGAGGGAAAGCCGTGCCTCGTTGGAAAGCTCTTTGGCAGCCGCTTGCGTGGCCCCACAGCCCGTGGGGCTGCGGGCTTTGCGACGGCCGTCAGCCTCGGCGCCACCGGCGGCCACTTGGCGCCGCCGCGCAAACCTGCGGAGCATTTTCCGGTAGGGCCGCAGCGCTGGCCACAGCTCCCACGCCCGAAGAGCCAGGAGGGAAAGCCGTGTCTCCTTGGAAAGCTCTTTGGCAGCTGCTTGCGTGGCCCCACAGCCCGTGGTGCTGCGGGCTTTGCGGCGGCCGTCAGCCTCCGCGCCACCGGCGCCCACGTGGTGCCGCCGCGCCAGCCTGCGAAGCATTTTCCGGTAGGGCCGCGGCTCTGGCCACAGCTCCCACGCCCGAAGAGCCAGGAGGGAAAGCCGTGCCTCGTTGGAAAGCTCTTTGGCAGCCGCTCGCATGGCCCCACAGCCCATGGGGCTGCGGGCTTTGCGGCGGCCGTCAGCCTCAGCGCCACCGGCGCCCACCTGGCTCCGCCGCGCCAGCCTGCGAAGCATTTTCCGGTAGGGCCGCGGCTCTGGCCACACTTCCCACGCCCGAAGAGCAAGGAGGGAAAGCCGTGCCTCGTTGGAAAGCACTTTGGCAGCCGCTCGCGTGGCCCCACAGCCCGTGGGGCTGCGGGCTTTGCAGCGGCCGTCAGCCTCGGCACCACCGGCACCCACGTGGCGCTGCCGCGCCAGCCTGCGAAGCATTTTCCGGTAGGGCCGCGGCTCTGGCCACAGCTTCCACGCCCGAAGAGCCAGGAGAGAAAGCCGTGCCTCGTTGGAAAGCTCTTTGGCAGCTGCTCGCGTGGCTCCACAGCCCGTGGGGCTGCGGGCTTTGCGGCGGCCGTCAGCCTCGGCGCCACCGGCGCCAACGTGGCGCCGCCGCGCCAGCCTGCGAAGCATTTTCCAGTGGGGCCGCGGCTCTGGCCACTGCTCCCACGCCCGAAGAGCCAGGAGGGAAAGCCGTGCCTCGTTGGAAAGCTCTTTGGAAGCCGCTCGCGTGGCCCCACAGCCCGTGGGGCTGCTGGCTTTGCGGCAGCCGTCAGCCTCGGTGCCACCGGCTCCAAGGTGGCCTCTCCGCGCCAGCCTGCGAAGCATTTTCCGGTAGAGACGTGGCTCTGGCCACAGCTCCCACGCCCGAAGAGCCAGGAGGGAAAGCCGTGCCTCGTTTGAAAGCTCTTTGGCAGCCGCTCGTGTGGACCCACAGCCCGTGGGGCTGCGGGCTTTGTGGCGGCCGTCAACCTCTATGCCACCGGCGCCCACCTGGCGCCGCCGCGCCAGCCTGCGAAGCATTTTCCGGTAGGGCCGCGGCTCGGGCCACAGCTCCCACGCCCGAAGAGCCAGGAGGGAAAGCCGTGCCTCGTTGGAAAGCTCTTTGGCAGCCGCTTGCGTGGCCCCACAGCCCGTGGGGCTGCGGGCTTTGCGACGGCCGTCAGCCTCGGCGCCACCGGCACCCACCTGGCGCCGCCGCGCCAGCCTGCGAAGCATTTTCCGGTAGGGCCGCAGCTCTGGCCACAGCTCCCACGCCCGAAGAGACAGGAGGGAAAGCCATGCCTCCTTGGAAAGCTCTTTGGCAGCTGCTCGCGTGGCCCCACAGCCCGTGGTGCTGCGGGCTTTGCGGCGGCCGTCAGCCGCCGCGCCACCGGCGCCCATGTGGCGCCGCCGCGCCAGTCTGCGAAGCATTTTCAGGTAGGGACGGGGCTCTGGCAACAGCTCCCACGCCGGAAGAGCCAAGAGGGAAAGCCGTGCCTCGTTGGAAAGCTCTTTGGCAGCCGCTCGCGTGGCCCCACAGCCCGTGGGGCTGCGGGCTTTGCGGCGGCCGTCAGCCTAGGCTCCACCGGCGCCCACGTGGCGCCGCCGCGCCAGCCTGCGAAGCATTTTCCGGTAGGGCTGCGGCTCTGGCCACAGCTCCCACGCCCGAAGAGCCAGGAGGGAAATCCGTGCCTCCTTGGAAAGCTCTTTGGCAGCCGCTCGCGTGGCCCCACAGCCCGTGGGGCTGCGGGCTTTGCGGCGGCCGTCAGCCTCGGCGCCACCGGCGCCCACCTGGCGCCGCCGCGCCAGCCTGCGAAGCATTTTCTGGTAGGGCCGCGGCTCTGGCGACAGCTCCCACGCCCAAAGAGCCAGGAGGGAAAGCCGTGCCTCGTTGGAAAGCTCTTTGGCAGCCGCTTGCGTGGCCCCACAGCCCGTGGGGCTGCGGGCTTTGCGACGGCCGTCAGCCTCGGCGCCACCGGCGGCCACTTGGCGCCGCCGCGCAAACCTGCGGAGCATTTTCCGGTAGGGCCGCAGCGCTGGCCACAGCTCCCACGCCCGAAGAGCCAGGAGGGAAAGCCGTGTCTCCTTGGAAAGCTCTTTGGCAGCTGCTTGCGTGGCCCCACAGCCCGTGGTGCTGCGGGCTTTGCGGCGGCCGTCAGCCTCCGCGCCACCGGCGCCCACGTGGTGCCGCCGCGCCAGCCTGCGAAGCATTTTCCGGTAGGGCCGCGGCTCTGGCCACAGCTCCCACGCCCGAAGAGCCAGGAGGGAAAGCCGTGCCTCGTTGGAAAGCTCTTTGGCAGCCGCTCGCATGGCCCCACAGCCCGTGGGGCTGCGGGCTTTGCGGCGGCCGTCAGCCTCAGCGCCACCGGCGCCCACCTGGCTCCGCCGCGCCAGCCTGCGAAGCATTTTCCGGTAGGGCCGCGGCTCTGGCCACACTTCCCACGCCCGAAGAGCAAGGAGGGAAAGCCGTGCCTCGTTGGAAAGCACTTTGGCAGCCGCTCGCGTGGCCCCACAGCCCGTGGGGCTGCGGGCTTTGCAGCGGCCGTCAGCCTCGGCACCACCGGCACCCACGTGGCGCTGCCGCGCCAGCCTGCGAAGCATTTTCCGGTAGGGCCGCGGCTCTGGCCACAGCTTCCACGCCCGAAGAGCCAGGAGAGAAAGCCGTGCCTCGTTGGAAAGCTCTTTGGCAGCTGCTCGCGTGGCTCCACAGCCCGTGGGGCTGCGGGCTTTGCGGCGGCCGTCAGCCTCGGCGCCACCGGCGCCAACGTGGCGCCGCCGCGCCAGCCTGCGAAGCATTTTCCAGAGGGGCCGCGGCTCTGGCCACTGCTCCCACGCCCGAAGAGCCAGGAGGGAAAGCCGTGCCTCGTTGGAAAGCTCTTTGGAAGCCGCTCGCGTGGCCCCACAGCCCGTGGGGCTGCTGGCTTTGCGGCAGCCGTCAGCCTCGGTGCCACCGGCTCCAAGGTGGCCTCTCCGCGCCAGCCTGCGAAGCATTTTCCGGTAGAGACGTGGCTCTGGCCACAGCTCCCACGCCCGAAGAGCCAGGAGGGAAAGCCGTGCCTCGTTTGAAAGCTCTTTGGCAGCCGCTCGTGTGGACCCACAGCCCGTGGGGCTGCGGGCTTTGTGGCGGCCGTCAACCTCTATGCCACCGGCGCCCACCTGGCGCCGCCGCGCCAGCCTGCGAAGCATTTTCCGGTAGGGCCGCGGCTCTGGCCACAGCTCCCACGCCCGAAGAGCCAGGAGGGAAAGCCGTGCCTCGTTGGAAAGCTCTTTGGAAGCCGCTCGCGTGGCCCCACAGCCCGTGGGGCTGCGGGCTTTGCGGCGGCCGTCAGCCTCAGCACCACCGGCGCCCACCTGGCGCCGCCGCGCCAGCCTGCGAAGCATTTTCCGGTAGGGCCGCGGCTCTGGCCACAGCTCCCACGCCCGAAGAGCCAGGAGGGAAAGCCGTGCCTCGTTGGAAATCTCTTTGGCAGCCGCTCGCGTGGCCCACAGCCCGTGGGGCTGCGGTCTTTGCGGCGGCCGTCAGCCTCGGAGCCACCGGCGCCCACCTGGCGCCGCCGCGCCAGCTTGCGAAGCATTTTCCGGTAGGGCCGCGCCTCTGGCCACAGCTCCCACGCCCGAAGAGCCAGGAGGGAAAGCCGTGCCTCGTTGGAAAGCTCTTTGGCAGCCGCTCGCGTGGCCCCACAGCCCATGGGGCTGCGGGCTTTGTGGCGGCCGTCAGCCTCCATGCCACCGGCGCCCACGTGGCGCCGCCGCGCCAGCCTGCGAAGCATTTTCTGGTAGGGCCGCGGCTCTGGCCACAGCTCCCACGCCCGAAGAGCCAGGAGGGAAAGCCGTGCCTCGTTGGAAAGCTCTTTGGCAGCCGCTCGCGTGGCCCCACAGCCCGTGGGGCTGCGGGCTTTGTGGCGGCCGTCAGCCTCGGCGCCACCGGCGCCCACCTGGCGCCGCCGCGCCAGCCTGCGAAGCATTTTCCGGTAGGGCCGCGGGTCTGGCCTCAGCTCCCACGCCCGAAGAGCCAGGAGGGAAAGCCGTGCCTCGTTGGAAAGCTCTTTGGCAGCCGCTCGCGTGGCCCCACAGCCCGTGGGGCTGCGGGCTTTGCGGCGGCCGTCAGCCTCGGCGCCACCGGCGCCCACCTGGAGCCGCCGCGCCAGCCTGCGAAGCATTTTCTGGTAGGGCCGCGGCTCTGGCCACAGCTCCCACACCCGAAGAGCCAGGAGGGAAAGCCGTGCCTCGTTGGAAATCTCTTTGGCAGCCGCTCGCGTGGCCCCACAGCCCGTGGGGATGCGGGCTTTGCGGCGGCCGTCAGCCTCTTCTCCACCGGCGCCCACCTGGCGCGGCCGCGCCAGCCTGCGAAGCATTTTCCGGTAGGGCCGCGGCTCTTGCCACAGCTCCCACGCCCGAAGAGCCAGGAGGGAAAGCCATGCCTCGTTGGAAAGCTCTTTGGCAGCTGCTCGCGTGGCCCCACAGCCCGTGGGGCTGCGGGCTTTGCGGCGGCCGTCAGCCTCTTCTCCACCGGCGCCCACGTGGCGCCGCCGCGCCAGCCCGCGAAGCATTTTCCGGTAGGGCCGCGGCTCTGGCCACAGCTCCCACGCCCGAAGAGCCAGGAGGGAAAGCCGTGCCTCGTTGGAAAGCTCTTTGGCAGCCGCTCGCGTGGCCCCACAGCCCGTGGGGCTGCGGGCTTTGCGACGGCCTTCAGCCTCGGCGC
This sequence comes from Chroicocephalus ridibundus, assembly GCF_963924245.1. NCBI lineage: Eukaryota > Metazoa > Chordata > Aves > Charadriiformes > Laridae > Chroicocephalus > Chroicocephalus ridibundus. The sequence goes on along the minus strand of NW_026961560.1, from coordinate 75,359 downwards.
CACCGGCGCCCACGTGGCGCCGCCGCGCCAGCCTGCGAAGCATTTTCCGGTAGGGCCGCGGCTCTGGCCACAGCTCCCACGCCCGAAGAGCCAGGAGGGAAAGCCGTGCCTCGTTGGAAAGCTCTTTGGCAGCCGCTCGCGTGGCCCCACAGCCCGTGGGGCTGCGGGCTTTGTGGCGGCCGTCAGCCTCGGCGCCACCGGCGCCCACCTGGCGCCGCCGCGCCAGCCTGCGAAGCATTTTCCGGTAGGGCCGCGGCTCTGGCCACAGCTCCCACGCCCGAAGAGCCAGGAGGGAAAGCCGTGCCTCGTTGGAAAGCTCTTTGGCAGCCGCTCGCGTGGCCCCACAGCCCGTGGGGCTGCGGGCTTTGTGGCGGCCGTCAGCCTCGGCGCCACCGGCGCCCACCTGGCGCCGCCGCGCCAGCCTGCGAAGCATTTTTTGGTAGGGCCGCGTCTCTGGCCACAGCTCCCACACCCGAAGAGCCAGGAGGGAAAGCCGTGCCTCGTTGGAAATCTCTTTGGCAGCCGCTCGCGTGGCCCCACAGCCCGTGGGGCTGCGGGCTTTGCGGCGGCCGTCAGCCTCTTCTCCACCGGCGCCCACGTGGCGCCGCCGCGCCAGCCTGCGAAGCATTTTCCGGTAGGGCCGCGGCTCTGGCCTCAGCTCCCACGCCCGAAGAGCCAGGAGGGAAAGCCGTGCCTCGTTGGAAAGCTCTTTGGCAGCCGCTCGCGTGGCCCCACAGCCCGTGGGGCTGCGGGCTTTGCGGCGGCCGTCAGCCTCGGCTCCACCGGCGCCCACGTGGCGCCGCCGCGCCAGCCTGCGAAGCATTTTCCGGTAGGGCCGCGGCTCTGGCCACAGCTCCCACGCCCGAAGAGCCAGGAGGGAAAGCCGTGCCTCGTTGGAAAGCTCTTTGGCAGCCGCTCGCGTGGCCTCACAGCCCGTGGGGCTGCGGGCTTTGCGGCGGCCGTCAGCCTCGGCGCCACCGGCGCCCACGTGGCGCCGCCGCGCCAGCCTGCGAAGCATTTTCCGGTAGGGCCGCGGCTCGGGCCACAGCTCCCACGCCCGAAGAGCCAGGAGGGAAAGCCGTGCCTCGTTGGAAAGCTCTTTGGCAGCCGCTTGCGTGGCCCCACAGCCCGTGGGGCTGCGGGCTTTGCGACGGCCGTCAGCCTCGGCGCCACCGGCACCCACCTGGCGCCGCCGCGCCAGCCTGCGAAGCATTTTCCGGTAGGGCCGCAGCTCTGGCCACAGCTCCCACGCCCGAAGAGACAGGAGGGAAAGCCATGCCTCCTTGGAAAGCTCTTTGGCAGCTGCTCGCGTGGCCCCACAGCCCGTGGTGCTGCGGGCTTTGCGGCGGCCGTCAGCCGCCGCGCCACCGGCGCCCATGTGGCGCCGCCGCGCCAGTCTGCGAAGCATTTTCAGGTAGGGACGGGGCTCTGGCAACAGCTCCCACGCCGGAAGAGCCAAGAGGGAAAGCCGTGCCTCGTTGGAAAGCTCTTTGGCAGCCGCTCGCGTGGCCCCACAGCCCGTGGGGCTGCGGGCTTTGCGGCGGCCGTCAGCCTCGGCACCACCGGCGCCCACGTGGCGCCGCCGCGCCAGCCTGCGAAGCATTTTCCGGTAGGGCTGCGGCTCTGGCCACAGCTCCCACGCCCGAAGAGCCAGGAGGGAAAGCCGTGCCTCCTTGGAAAGCTCTTTGGCAGCCGCTCGCGTGGCCCCACAGCCCGTGGGGCTGCGGGCTTTGCGGCGGCCGTCAGCCTCGGCGCCACCGGCGCCCACCTGGCGCCGCCGCGCCAGCCTGCGAAGCATTTTCTGGTAGGGCCGCGGCTCTGGCGACAGCTCCCACGCCCAAAGAGCCAGGAGGGAAAGCCGTGCCTCGTTGGAAAGCTCTTTGGCAGCCGCTTGCGTGGCCCCACAGCCCGTGGGGCTGCGGGCTTTGCGGCGGCCGTCAGCCTCAGCGCCACCGGCGCCCACCTGGCTCCGCCGCGCCAGCCTGCGAAGCATTTTCCGGTAGGGCCGCGGCTCTGGCCACACTTCCCACGCCCGAAGAGCAAGGAGGGAAAGCCGTGCCTCGTTGGAAAGCACTTTGGCAGCCGCTCGCGTGGCCCCACAGCCCGTGGGGCTGCGGGCTTTGCAGCGGCCGTCAGCCTCGGCACCACCGGCACCCACGTGGCGCTGCCGCGCCAGCCTGCGAAGCATTTTCCGGTAGGGCCGCGGCTTTGGCCACAGCTTCCACGCCCGAAGAGCCAGGAGAGAAAGCCGTGCCTCGTTGGAAAGCTCTTTGGCAGCCGCTCGCGTGGCTCCACAGCCCGTGGGGCTGCGGGCTTTGCGGCGGCCGTCAGCCTCGGCGCCACCGGCGCCCACGTGGCGCCGCCGCGCCAGCCTGCGAAGCATTTTCCAGTGGGGCCGCGGCTCTGGCCACTGCTCCCACGCCCGAAGAGCCAGGAGGGAAAGCCGTGCCTCGTTGGAAAGCTCTTTGGAAGCCGCTCGCGTGGCCCCACAGCCCGTGGGGCTGCTGGCTTTGCGGCAGCCGTCAGCCTCGGTGCCACCGGCTCCAAGGTGGCCTCTCCGCGCCAGCCTGCGAAGCATTTTCCGGTAGAGACGTGGCTCTGGCCACAGCTCCCACGCCCGAAGAGCCAGGAGGGAAAGCCGTGCCTCGTTTGAAAGCTCTTTGGCAGCCGCTCGTGTGGACCCACAGCCCGTGGGGCTGCGGGCTTTGTGGCGGCCGTCAACCTCTATGCCACCGGCGCCCACGTGGCGCCGCCGCGCCAGCCTGCGAAGCATTTTCCGGTAGGGCCGCGGCTCTGGCCACAGCTCCCACGCCCGAAGAGCCAGGAGGGAAAGCCGTGCCTCGTTGGAAAGCTCTTTGGAAGCCGCTCGCGTGGCCCCACAGCCCGTGGGGCTGCGGGCTTTGCGGCGGCCGTCAGCCTCAGCACCACCGGCGCCCACCTGGCGCCGCCGCGCCAGCCTGCGAAGCATTTTCCGGTAGGGCCGCGGCTCTGGCCACAGCTCCCACGCCCGAAGAGCCAGGAGGGAAAGCCGTGCCTCGTTGGAAAGCTCTTTGGCAGCCGCTCGCGTGGCCCACAGCCCGTGGGGCTGCGGTCTTTGCGGCGGCCGTCAGCCTCGGAGCCACCGGCGCCCACCTGGCGCCGCCGCGCCAGCTTGCGAAGCATTTTCCGGTAGGGCCGCGGCTCTGGCCACAGCTCCCACGCCCGAAGAGCCAGGAGGGAAAGCCGTGCCTCGTTGGAAAGCTCTTTGGCAGCCGCTCGCGTGGCCCCACAGCCCATGGGGCTGCGGGCTTTGTGGCGGCCGTCAGCCTCCATGCCACCGGCGCCCACGTGGCGCCGCCGCGCCAGCCTGCGAAGCATTTTCTGGTAGGGCCGCGGCTCTGGCCACAGCTCCCACGGCCGAAGAGCCAGGAGGGAAAGCCGTGCCTCGTTGGAAAGCTCTTTGGCAGCCGCTCGCGTGGCCCCACAGCCCGTGGGGCTGCGGGCTTTGTGGCGGCCGTCAGCCTCGGCGCCACCGGCGCCCACCTGGCGCCGCCGCGCCAGCCTGCGAAGCATTTTCCGGTAGGGCCGCGGCTCTGGCCACAGCTCCCACGCCCGAAGAGCCAGGAGGGAAAGCCGTGCCTCGTTGGAAAGCTCTTTGGCAGCCGCTCGCGTGGCCCCACAGCCCGTGGGGCTGCAGGCTTTGCGGCGGCCGTCAGCCTCGGCTCCACCGGCGCCCAACTGGCGCCGCCGCGCCAGCCTGCGAAGCATTTTCCGGTAGGGCCGCGGCTCTGGCCACAGCTCCCATGCCCGAAGAGCCAGGAGGGAAAGCCGTGCCTCGTTGGAAAGCTCTTTGGCAGCTGCTCGCGTGGCCCCACAGCCCGTGGTGCTGCGGGCTTTGCGGCGGCCGTCAGCCGCCGCGCCACCGGCGCCCATGTGGCGCCGCCGCGCCAGCCTGCGAAGCATTTTCAGGTAGGGACGGGGGTCTGGCAACAGCTCCCACGCCGGAAGAGCCAAGAGGGAAAGCCGTGCCTCGTTGGAAAGCTCTTTGGCAGCCGCTCGCGTGGCCCCACAGCCCGTGGGGCTGCGGGCTTTGCGGCGGCCGTCAGCCTCGGCGCCACCGGCGCCCACGTGGCGCTGCCGCGCCAGCCTGCGAAGCATTTTCCGGTAGGGCCGCGGCTCTGGCCACAGCTCCCACGCCCGAAGAGCCAGGAGGGAAAGCCGTGCCTCCTTGGAAAGCTCTTTGGCAGCCGCTCGCGTGGCCCCACAGCCCGTGGGGCTGCGGGCTTTGCGGCGGCCGTCAGCCTCGGCGCCACCGGCGCCCACCTGGCGCCGCCGCTCCAGCCTGCGAAGCATTTTCCGGTAGGGCCGCGGCTCTGGCGACAGCTCCCACGCCCGAAGAGCCAGGAGGGAAAGCCGTGCCTCGTTGGAAAGCTCTTTGGCAGCCGCTTGCGTGGCCCCACAGCCCGTGGGCTGCGGGCTTTGCGACGGCCGTCAGCCTCGGCGCCACCGGCGGCCACTTGGCGCCGCCGCGCAAACCTGCGAAGCATTTTCCGGTAGGGCCGCAGCGCTGGCCACAGCTCCCACGCCCGAAGAGCCAGGAGGGAAAGCCGTGTCTCCTTGGAAAGCTCTTTGGCAGCTGCTCGCGTGGCCCCACAGCCCGTGGTGCTGCGGGCTTTGCGGCGGCCGTCAGCCTCCGCGCCACCGGCGCCCACGTGGTGCCGCCGCGCCAGCCTGCGAAGCATTTTCCGGTAGGGACGCGGTTCGGGCCACAGCTCCCACGCCCGAAGAGCCAGGAGGGAAAGCCGTGCCTCGTTGGAAAGCTCTTTGGCAGCCGCTCGCGTGGCCCCACAGCCCGTGGGGCTGCGGGCTTTGAGGCGGCCGTCAGCCTCTTCTCCACCGGCGCCCACCTGGCTCCGCCGCGCCAGCCTGCGAAGCATTTTCCGGTAGGGCCGCGGCTCTGGCCACACTTCCCACGCCCGAAGAGCAAGGAGGGAAAGCCGTGCCTCGTTGGAAAGCACTTTGGCAGCCGCTCGCGTGGCCCCACAGCCCGTGGGGCTGCGGGCTTTGCAGCGGCCGTCAGCCTCGGCACCACCGGCACCCACGTGGCGCTGCCGCGCCAGCCTGCGAAGCATTTTCCGGTAGGGCCGCGGCTCTGGCCACAGCTCCCACGCCCGAAGAGCCAGGAGAGAAAGCCGTGCCTCGTTGGAAAGCTCTTTGGCAGCCGCTCGCGTGGCTCCACAGCCTGTGGGGCTGCGGGCTTTGCGGCGGCCGTCAGCCTCGGCGCCACCGGCGCCCACGTGGCGCCGCCGCGCCAGCCTGCGAAGCATTTTCCAGTGGGGCCGCGGCTCTGGCCACTGCTCCCACGCCCGAAGAGCCATGAGGGAAAGCCGTGCCTCATTGGAAAGCTCTTTGGAAGCCGCTCGCGTGGCCCCACAGCCCGTGGGGCTGCGGGCTTTGCGGCAGCCGTCAGCCTCGGTGCCACCGGCGCCAAGGTGGCCTCGCCGCGCCAGCCTGCGAAGCATTTTCCGGTAGAGACGTGGCTCTGGCCACAGCTCCCACGCCCGAAGAGCCAGGAGGGAAAGCCGTGCCTCGTTTGAAAGCTCTTTGGCAGCCGCTCGTGTGGACCCACAGCCCGTGGGGCTGCGGGCTTTGTGGCGGCCGTCAGCCTCTATGCCACCGGCGCCCACCTGGCGCCGCCGCGCCAGCCTGCGAAGCATTTTCCGGTAGGGCCGCGGCTCTGGCGACAGCTCCCACGCCCGAAGAGCCAGGAGGGAAAGCCGTGCCTCGTTGGAAAGCTCTTTGGCAGCCGCTCGCGTGGCCCCACAGCCCGTGGGGCTGCAGGCATTGCGGCGGCCGTCAGCCTCAGCGCCACCGGCGCCCACGTGGTGCCGCCGCGCCAGCCTGCGAAGCATTTTCTGGTAGGGCCGCGGCTCTGGCCACAGCTCCCACGGCCGAAGAGCCAGGAGGGAAAGCCGTGCCTCGTTGGAAAGCTCTTTGGCAGCCGCTCGCGTGGCCCCACATCCCGTGGGGCTGCGGGCTTTATGGCGGCCGTCAGCCTCGGCGCCACCGGCGCCCACCTGGCGCCGCAGCGCCAGCCTGCGAAGCATTTTCCGGTAGGGCCGCGGCTCTGGCCACAGCTCCCACGCCCGAAGAGCCAGGAGGGAAAGCCGTGCCTCGTTGGAAAGCTCTTTGGCAGCCGCTCGCGTGGCCCCACAGCCCGTGGGGCTGCAGGCTTTGCGGCGGCCGTCAGCCTCGGCTCCACCGGCGCCCAACTGGCGCCGCCGCGCCAGCCTGCGAAGCATTTTCCGGTAGGGCCGCGGGTCTGGCCACAGCTCCCATGCCCGAAGAGCCAGGAGGGAAAGCCGTGCCTCGTTGGAAAGCTCTTTGGCAGCCGCTCGCGTGGACCCACAGCCCGTGGGGCTGCGGGCTTTGCAGCGGCCGTCAGCCTCTTCTCCACCGGCGCCCACGTGGAGCCGCCGCGCCAGCCTGCGAAGCATTTTCCGGTAGGGCCGCGGCTCTGGCCACAGCTCCCACGCCCGAAGAGCCAGGAGGGAAAGCCGTGCCTCGTTGGAAAGCTCTTTGGCAGCCGCTTGCGTGGCCCCACAGCCCGTGGGGCTGCGGGCTTTGCGACGGCCGTCAGCCTCGGCGCCACCGGCACCCACCTGGCGCCGCCGCGCCAGCCTGCGAAGCATTTTCCGGTAGGGCCGCAGCTCTGGCCACAGCTCCCACGCCCGAAGAGACAGGAGGGAAAGCCGTGCCTCGTTGGAAAGCTCTTTGGCAGCTGCTCGCGTGGCCCCACAGCCCGTGGTGCTGCGGGCTTTGCGGCGGCCGTCAGCCGCCGCGCCACCGGCGCCCTTGTGGCGCCGCCGCGCCAGCCTGCGAAGCATTTTCAGGTAGGGACGGGGCTCTGGCAACAGCTCCCACGCCGGAAGAGCCAAGAGGGAAAGCCGTGCCTCGTTGGAAAGCTCTTTGGCAGCCGCTCGCGTGGCCCCACAGCCCGTGGGGCTGCGGGCTTTGCGGCGGCCGTCAGCCTCGGCGCCACCGGCGCCCACGTGGCGCTGCCGCGCCAGCCTGCGAAGCATTTTCCGGTAGGGCCGCGGCTCTGGCCACAGCTCCCACGCCCGAAGAGCCAGGAGGGAAAGCTGTGCCTCCTTGGAAAGCTCTTTGGCAGCCGCTCGCGTGGCCCCACAGCCCGTGGGGCTGCGGGCTTTGCGGCGGCCGTCAGCCTCGGCGCCACCGGCGCCCACCTGGCGCCGCCGCTCCAGCCTGCGAAGCATTTTCCGGTAGAGACGTGGCTCTGGCCACAGCTCCCACGCCCGAAGAGCCAGGAGGGAAAGCCGTGCCTCGTTTGAAAGCTCTTTGGCAGCCGCTCGTGTGGACCCACAGCCCGTGGGGCTGCGGGCTTTGTGGCGGCCGTCAGCCTCTATGCCACAGGCGCCCACCTGGCGCCGCCGCGCAAGCCTGCGAAGCATTTTCCGGTAGGGCCACGGCTCTGGCCAGAGCTCCCACGCCCGAAGAGCCAGGAGGGAAAGCCATGCCTCGTTGGAAAGCTCTTTGGCAGCCGCTCGCGTGGCCCCACAGCCCGTGGGGCTGCGGGCTTTGCGGCGGCCGTCAGCCTCAGCGCCACCGGCGCCCACCTGGCGCCGCCGCGCCAGCCTGCGAAGCATTTTCCGGTAGGGCCGCGGCTCTGGCCACAGCTCCCACGCCCGAAGAGCCAGCAGGGAAAGCCGTGCCTCGTTGGAAAGCTCTTTGGCAGCCGCTCGCGTGTCCCCACAGCCCGTGGGGCTGCGGTCTTTGCGGCGGCCGTCAGCCTCGGAGCCACCGGCGCCCACCTGGCGCCGCCGCGCCAGCTTGCGAAGCATTTTCCGGTAGGGCCGCGGCTCTGGCCACAGCTCCCGCGCCCGAAGAGCCAGGAGGGAATGCCGTGCCTCGTTGGAAAGCTCTTTGGCAGCCGCTCGCGTGGCCCCACAGCCCGTGGGGCTGCGGGCTTTGCGGCGGCCGTCAGCCTAGGCTCCACCGGGGTCCACGTGGCGCCGCCGCGCCAGCCTGCGAAGCATTTTCCGGTAGGGCCGCGGCTCTGGCGACAGCTCCCACGCCCGAAGAGCCAGGAGGGAAAGCCGTGCCTCGTTGGAAAGCTCTTTGGCAGCCGCTCGCGTGGCCCCACAGCCCGTGGGGCTGCGGGCTTTGTGGCGGCCGTCAGCCTCCATGCCACCGGCGCCCACGTGGCGCCGCCGCGCCAGCCTGCGAAGCATTTTCCGGTAGGGCCGCGGCTCTGGCCACAGCTCCCACGCCCGAAGAGCCAGGAGGGAAAGCCGTGCCTCGTTGGAAAGCTCTTTGGCAGCCGCTCGCGTGGCCCCACAGCCCGTGGGGCTGCGGGCTTTGCGGCGGCCGTCAGCCTCTTCTTTAGCGGCGCCCACCGGGCGCCGCCGCGCCAGCCTGCGAAGCATTTTCCGGTAGGGCCGCAGCTCTGGCCACAGCTCCCACGCCCGAAGAGCCAGGAGGGAAGCCGTGCCTCGTTGGAAAGCTCTTTGGCAGCCGCTCGCGTGGCCCCACAACCCGTGGGGCTGCAGGCATTGCGGCGGCCGTCAGCCTCAGCGCCACCGGCGCCCACGTGGTGCCGCCGCGCCAGCCTGCGAAGCATTTTCTGGTAGGGCCGCGGCTCTGGCCACAGCTCCCACGGCCGAAGAGCCAGGAGGGAAAGCCGTGCCTCGTTGGAAAGCTCTTTGGCAGCCGCTCGCGTGGCCCCACATCCCGTGGGGCTGCGGGCTTTGTGGCGGCCGTCAGCCTCGGCGCCACCGGCGCCCACCTGGCGCCGCCGCGCCAGCCTGCGAAGCATTTTCCGGTAGGGCCGCGGCTCTGGCCACAGCTCCCACGCCCGAAGAGCCAGGAGGGAAAGCCGTGCCTCGTTGGAAAGCTCTTTGGCAGCCGCTCGCGTGGCCCCACAGCCCGTGGGGCTGCAGGCTTTGCGGCGGCCGTCAGCCTCGGCTCCACCGGCGCCCAACTGGCGCCGCCGCGCCAGCCTGCGAAGCATTTTCCGGTAGGGCCGCGGCTCTGGCCACAGCTCCCATGCCCGAAGAGCCAGGAGGGAAAGCCGTGCCTCGTTGGAAAGCTCTTTGGCAGCCGCTCGCGTGGCCCCACAGCCCGTGGGGCTGCGGGCTTTGCAGCGGCCGTCAGCCTCTTCTCCACCGGCGCCCACGTGGAGCCGCCGCGCCAGCCTGCGAAGCATTTTCCGGTAGGGCCGCGGCTCTGGCCACAGCTCCCACGCCCGAAGAGCCAGGAGGGAAAGCCGTGCCTCCTTGGAAAGCTCTTTGGCAGCCGCTCACGTGGCCCCACAACCCGTGGGCTGCGGTCTTTGCGGCGGTCGTCAGCCTCAGCGCCACCGGCGCCCACGTGGCGCCGCCGCGCCAGCCTGCGAAGCATTTTCCGGTAGGGCCGCGGCTCTGGCCACAGCTCCCACGCCCGAAGAGCCAGAAGGGAAAGCCGTGCCTCGTTGGAAAGCTCTTTGGCAGCCGCTCGCGTGGCCCCACTGTCCGTGGGCCTGTGGGCTTTCCGGCGGCCGTCAGCCTCGGCGCCACCGGCGCCCTCGTGGCGCCGCCGCGCCAGCCTGCGAAGCATTTTCCGGTAGGGCCGCGGCTCTGGCCACAGCTCCCACGCCCGAAGGGCCAATAGTGAAAGCCGTGCCTCGTTGGAAAGCTCTTTGGCAGCCGCTCGCGTGGCCCCACAGCCCGTGGGGCTGCGGGCTTTGCGGCGGCCGTCAGCCTCTTCTCCACCGGCGCCCACCTGACGCCGCCGCGCCAGCCTGCGAAGCATTTTCCGGTAGGGCCGCGGCTCTGGCCACAGCTCCCACGCCCGAAGAGCCAGGAGGGAAAGCCGTGCCTCGTTGGAAAGCTCTTTGGCAGCCGCTCACGTGGCACCACAACCCGTGGGCTGCGGTCTTTGCGGCGGCCGTCAGCCTCGGAGCCACCGGCGCCAAGGTGGCGCCGCCGCGCTAGCCTGCGAAGCATTTTCCATTAGGGCCGTGGCTCTGGCCACAGCTCCCACGCCCGAAGAGCCAGGAGGGAAAGCCGTGCCTCGTTGGAAAGCTCTTTGGCAGCCGCTCGCGTGGCCCCACAGCCCGTGGGGCTGCGGGCTTTGCGGCGGCCGTCAGCCTAGGCTCCACCGGGGCCCACGTGGCGCGGCCGCGCCAGCCTGCGAAGCATTTTCCGGTAGGGCCGCGGCTCTGGCCACAGCTCCCACGCCCGAAGAGCCAGGAGGGAAAGCCGTGCCTCGTTGGAAAGCTCTTTGGCAGCCGCTCGCGTGGCCCCACAGCCCGTGGGGCTGCGGGCTTTGCGGCGGCCGTCAGCCTAGGCTCCACCGGGGCCCACGTGGCGCGGCCGCGCCAGCCTGCGAAGCATTTTCCGGTAGGGCCGCGGCTCTGGCCACAGCTCCCACGCCCGAAGAGCCAGGAGGGAAAGCCGTGCCTCGTTGGAAAGCTCTTTGGCAGCCGCTCACGTGGCACCACAACCCCTGGGCTGCGGTCTTTGCGGAGGCCGTCAGCCTCAGCGCCACCGGCGCCCACGTGGCGCCGCCGCGCCAGCCTGCGAAGCATTTTCCGGTAGGGCCGCGGCTCTGGCCACAGCTCCCACGCCCGAAGAGCCAGTAGGGAAAGCCGTGCCTCGTTGGAAAGCTCTTTGGCAGCCGCTCGCGCGGCCCCACAGCCCGTGAGGCTGCGGGCTTTGCGGCGGCCGTCAGCCTCGGCGCCACCGGCGCCCACCTGGCGCCGCCGCGCACGCCTGCGAAGCATTTTCCGGTAGGGCCGCGGCTCTGGCCACACCTCCTATGCTCGAAGGGCCAGGAGGGAAAGCCGTGCCTCGTTGGAAAGCTCTTTGGCAGCCGCTCGCGTGGCCCCACAGCCCGTGGGGCTGCGGGCTTTGCGGCGGCCGTCAGCCTTGGTGCCACCGGCGCCCACGTGGCCTCGCCGCACCAGCCTGCGAAGCATTTTCCGGTAGGGCCGCGGCTCTGGCCACAACTCCCACGCCCGAAGAGCCAGGAGGGAAAGCAGTGCCTCGTTGGAAAGCTCTTTGGCAGCCGCTCACGTGGCACCACAACCCGTGGGCTGCGGTCTTTGCGGCGGCCGTCAGCCTCGGAGCCACCGGCGCCAAGGTGGCGCCGCCGCGCTAGCCTGCGAAGCATTTTCCATTAGGGCCGCGGCTCTGGCCACAGCTCCCACGCCCGAAGAGCCAGGAGGGAAAGCCGTGTCTCGTTGGAAAGCTCTTTGGCAGCCGCTCGCGTGGCCCCACAGCCCGTGGGGCTGCGGGCTTTGCGGCGGCCGTCAGCCTCAGCGCCACCGGCGCCCACCTGGCGCCGCCGCGCCAGCCCGCGAAGCATTTTCCGGTAGGGCCGCGGCTCTGGCCACAGCTCCCACGCCCGAAGAGCCAGGAGGGAAAGCCGTGCCTCGTTGGAAAGCTCTTTGGCAGCCGCTCGCGTGGCCCCACAGCCCGTGGGGCTGCAGGCTTTGCGGCGGCCGTCAGCCTCGGCTCCACCGGCGCCCAACTGGCGCCGCCGCGCCAGCCTGCGAAGCATTTTCCGGTAGGGCCGCGGCTCTGGCCACAGCTCCCATGCCCGAAGAGCCAGGAGGGAAAGCCGTGCCTCGTTGGAAAGCTCTTTGGCAGCCGCTCGCGTGGACCCACAGCCCGTGGGGCTGCGGGCTTTGCAGCGGCCGTCAGCCTCTTCTCCACCGGCGCCCACCTGGCGCCGCCGCGCCAGCCTGCGAAGCATTTTCTGGTAGGGCCGCGGCTCTGGCCACAGCTCCCACGCCCGAAGAGCCAGGAGGGAAAGCCGTGCCTCCTTGGAAAGCTCTTTGGCAGCCGCTCACGTGGCCCCACAACCCGTGGGCTGCGGTCTTTGCGGCGGCCGTCAGCCTCAGCGCCACCGGCGCCCACGTGGCGCCGCCGCGCCAGCCTGCGAAGCATTTTCCGGTAGGGCCGCGGCTCTGGCCACAGCTCCCACGCCCGAAGAGCCAGGAGGGAAAGCCGTGCCTCGTTGGAAAGCTCTTTGGCAGCCGCTCGCGTGGCCCCACTGTCCGTGGGCCTGTGGGCTTTCCGGCGGCCGTCAGCCTCGGCGCCACCGGCGCCCACGTGGCGCCGCCGCGCCAGCCTGCGAAGCATTTTCCGGTAGGGCCGCGGCTCTGGCCACAGCTCCCAGGCCCGAAGGGCCAATAGGGAAAGCCGTGCCTCGTTGGAAAGCTCTTTGGCAGCCGCTCGCGTGGCCCCACAGCCCGTGGGGCTGCGGGCTTTGCGGCGGCCGTCAGCCTCTTCTCCACCGGCGCCCACCTGGCGCCGCCGCGCCAGCCTGCGAAGCATTTTCCGGTAGGGCCGCGGCTCTGGCGACAGCTCCCACGCCCGAAGAGCCAGGAGGGAAAGCCGTGCCTCGTTGGAAAGCTCTTTGGCAGCCGCTCACGTGGCACCACAACCCGTGGGGCTGCGGTCTTTGCGGCGGCCGTCAGCCTCGGAGCCACCGGCGCCAAGGTGGCGCCGCCGCGCTAGCCTGCGAAGCATTTTCCATTAGGGCCGCGGCTCTGGCCACAGCTCCCACGCCCGAAGAGCCAGGAGGGAAAGCCGTGCCTCGTTGGAAAGCTCTTTGGCAGCCGCTCGCGTGGCCCCACAGCCCGTGGGGCTGCGGGCTTTGCGGCGGCCGTCAGCCTAGGCTCCACCGGGGCCCACGTGGCGCGGCCGCGCCAGCCTGCGAAGCATTTTCCGGTAGGGCCGCGGCTCTGGCGACAGCTCCCACGCCCGAAGAGCCAGGAGGGAAAGCCATGCCTCGTTGGAAAGCTCTTTGGCACCCACTCGCGTGGCCCCACAGCCCGTGGGGCTGCAGGCTTTGCGGCGGCCGTCAGCCTCAGCGCCACCGGCGCCCACGTGGCGCCGCCGCGCCAGCCTGCGAAGCATTTTCCATTAGGGCCGCGGCTCTGGCCACAGCTCCCACGCCCGAAGAGCCAGGAGGGAAAGCCGTGCCTCGTTGGAAAGCTCTTTGGCAGCCGCTCGCGTGGCCCCACAGCCCGTGGGGCTGCGGGCTTTGCGGCGGCCGTCAGCCTCGGCGCCACCGGCGCCCACCTGGCGCCGCCGCGCCAGCCTGCGAAGCATTTTCCGGTAGGGCCGCGGCTCTGGCGACAGCTCCCACGCCCGAAGAGCCAGGAGGGAAAGCCGTGCCTCGTTGGAAAGCTCTTGGGCAGCCGCTCACGTGGCACCACAACCCGTGGGCTGCGGTCTTTGCGGCGGCCGTCAGCCTCGGAGCCACCGGCGCCAAGGTGGCGCCGCCGCGCTAGCCTGCGAAGCATTTTCCATTAGGGCCGCGGCTCTGGCCACAGCTCCCACGCCCGAAGAGCCAGGAGGGAAAGCCGTGCCTCGTTGGAAAGCTCTTTGGCAGCCGCTCACGTGGCACCACAACCCGTGGGCTGCGGTCTTTGCGGCGGCCGTCAGCCTCAGCGCCACCGGCGCCCACGTGGCGCCGCCGCGCCAGCCTGCGAAGCATTTTCCGGTAGGGCCGCGGCTCTGGCCACAGCTCCCACGCCCGAAGAGCCAGTAGGGAAAGCCGTGCCTCGTTGGAAAGCTCTTTGGCAGCCGCTCGCGCGGCCCCACAGCCCGTGAGGCTGCGGGCTTTGCGGCGGCCGTCAGCCTCGGCGCCACCGGCGCCCACCTGGCGCCGCCGCGCTCGCCTGCGAAGCATTTTCCGGTAGGGCCGCGGCTCTGGCCACAGCTCCCACGCCCGAAGAGCCAGGAGGGAAAGCCGTGCCTCGTTGGAAAGCTCTTTGGCAGCCGCTCGCGTGGCCCCACAGCCCGTGGGGCTGCGGGCTTTGCGGCGGCCGTCAGCCTCTTCTCCACCGGCGCCCACCTGGCGCCGCCGCGCCAGCCTGCGAAGCATTTTCCAGTAGGGCCGCGGCTCTGGCCACAGCTCCCACGCCCGAAGAGCCAGGAGGGAAAGCCGTGCCTCGTTGGAAAGCTCTTTGGCAGCCGCTCGCGTGGCCCCACAGCCCGTGGGGCTGTGGGCTTTGCGGCAGACGTCAGCCTCGGCACCACCGGCGCCCACGTGGCGCTTCCGCACCAGCCTGCAAAGCATTTTCCGGTAGGGCCGCCGCTCTGGCCACAGCTCCCACGCCCGAAGAGCCAGGAGGGAAAGCCGTGCCTCGTTGGAAAGCTCTTTGGCAGCCGCTCACGTGGCACCACAACCCCTGGGCTGCGGTCTTTGCGGAGGCCGTCAGCCTCAGCGCCACCGGCGCCCACGTGGCGCCGCCGCGCCAGCCTGCGAAGCATTTTCCGGTAGGGCCGCGGCTCTGGCCACAGCTCCCACGCCCGAAGAGCCAGTAGGGAAAGCCGTGCCTCGTTGGAAAGCTCTTTGGCAGCCGCTCGCGCGGCCCCACAGCCCGTGAGGCTGCGGGCTTTGCGGCGGCCGTCAGCCTCGGCGCCACCGGCGCCCACCTGGCGCCGCCGCGCACGCCTGCGAAGCATTTTCCGGTAGGGCCGCGGCTCTGGCCACACCTCCTATGCTCGAAGGGCCAGGAGGGAAAGCCGTGCCTCGTTGGAAAGCTCTTTGGCAGCCGCTCGCGTGGCCCCACAGCCCGTGGGGCTGCGGGCTTTGCGGCGGCCGTCAGCCTCGGCGCCACCGGCGCCCACCTGGCGCCGCCGCGCCAGCCTGCGAAGCATTTTCCGGTAGGGCCGCGGCTCTGGCCACAGCTCCCACGCCCGAAGAGCCAGGAGGGAAAGCCGTGCCTCGTTGGAAAGCTCTTTGGCAGCCGCTCACGTGGCACCACAACCCGTGGGGCTGCGGTCTTTGCGGCGGCCGTCAGCCTCGGAGCCACCGGCGCCAAGGTGGCGCCGCCGCGCTAGCCTGCGAAGCATTTTCCATTAGGGCCGCGGCTCTGGCCACAGCTCCCACGCCCGAAGAGCCAGGAGGGAAAGCCGTGCCTCGTTGGAAAGCTCTTTGGCAGCCGCTCGCGTGGCCCCACAGCCCGTGGGGCTGCGGGCTTTGCGGCGGCCGTCAGCCTAGGCTCCACCGGGGCCCACGTGGCGCGGCCGCGCCAGCCTGCGAAGCATTTTCCGGTAGGGCCGCGGCTCTGGCGACAGCTCCCACGCCCGAAGAGCCAGGAGGGAAAGCCGTGCCTCGTTGGAAAGCTCTTTGGCACCCACTCGCGTGGCCCCACAGCCCGTGGGGCTGCAGGCTTTGCGGCGGCCGTCAGCCTCAGCGCCACCGGCGCCCACGTGGCGCCGCCGCGCCAGCCTGCGAAGCATTTTCCATTAGGGCCGCGGCTCTGGCCACAGCTCCCACGCCCGAAGAGCCAGGAGGGAAAGCCGTGCCTCGTTGGAAAGCTCTTTGGCAGCCGCTCGCGTGGCCCCACAGCCCGTGGGGCTGCGGGCTTTGCGGCGGCCGTCAGCCTCGGCGCCACCGGCGCCCACCTGGCGCCGCCGCGCCAGCCTGCGAAGCATTTTCCGGTAGGGCCGCGGCTCTGGCCACAGCTCCCACGCCCGAAGAGCCAGGAGGGAAAGCCGTGCCTCGTTGGAAAGCTCTTTGGCAGCCGCTCACGTGGCACCACAACCCGTGGGGCTGCGGTCTTTGCGGCGGCCGTCAGCCTCGGAGCCACCGGCGCCAAGGTGGCGCCGCCGCGCTAGCCTGCGAAGCATTTTCCATTAGGGCCGCGGCTCTGGCCACAGCTCCCACGCCCGAAGAGCCAGGAGGGAAAGCCGTGCCTCGTTGGAAAGCTCTTTGGCAGCCGCTCGCGTGGCCCCACAGCCCGTGGGGCTGCGGGCTTTGCGGCGGCCGTCAGCCTAGGCTCCACCGGGGCCCACGTGGCGCGGCCGCGCCAGCCTGCGAAGCATTTTCCGGTAGGGCCGCGGCTCTGGCGACAGCTCCCACGCCCGAAGAGCCAGGAGGGAAAGCCATGCCTCGTTGGAAAGCTCTTTGGCACCCACTCGCGTGGCCCCACAGCCCGTGGGGCTGCAGGCTTTGCGGCGGCCGTCAGCCTCAGCGCCACCGGCGCCCACGTGGCGCCGCCGCGCCAGCCTGCGAAGCATTTTCCATTAGGGCCGCGGCTCTGGCCACAGCTCCCACGCCCGAAGAGCCAGGAGGGAAAGCCGTGCCTCGTTGGAAAGCTCTTTGGCAGCCGCTCGCGTGGCCCCACAGCCCGTGGGGCTGCGGGCTTTGCGGCGGCCGTCAGCCTCGGCGCCACCGGCGCCCACCTGGCGCCGCCGCGCCAGCCTGCGAAGCATTTTCCGGTAGGGCCGCGGCTCTGGCGACAGCTCCCACGCCCGAAGAGCCAGGAGGGAAAGCCGTGCCTCGTTGGAAAGCTCTTGGGCAGCCGCTCACGTGGCACCACAACCCGTGGGCTGCGGTCTTTGCGGCGGCCGTCAGCCTCGGAGCCACCGGCGCCAAGGTGGCGCCGCCGCGCTAGCCTGCGAAGCATTTTCCATTAGGGCCGCGGCTCTGGCCACAGCTCCCACGCCCGAAGAGCCAGGAGGGAAAGCCGTGCCTCGTTGGAAAGCTCTTTGGCAGCCGCTCACGTGGCACCACAACCCGTGGGCTGCGGTCTTTGCGGCGGCCGTCAGCCTCAGCGCCACCGGCGCCCACGTGGCGCCGCCGCGCCAGCCTGCGAAGCATTTTCCGGTAGGGCCGCGGCTCTGGCCACAGCTCCCACGCCCGAAGAGCCAGTAGGGAAAGCCGTGCCTCGTTGGAAAGCT
Source organism: Chroicocephalus ridibundus (assembly GCF_963924245.1). Classification (NCBI taxonomy): domain Eukaryota; kingdom Metazoa; phylum Chordata; class Aves; order Charadriiformes; family Laridae; genus Chroicocephalus; species Chroicocephalus ridibundus. The sequence goes on along the minus strand of NW_026961560.1, from coordinate 58,674 downwards.
CTTTGGCAGCCGCTCGCGCGGCCCCACAGCCCGTGAGGCTGCGGGCTTTGCGGCGGCCGTCAGCCTCGGCGCCACCGGCGCCCACCTGGCGCCGCCGCGCTCGCCTGCGAAGCATTTTCCGGTAGGGCCGCGGCTCTGGCCACAGCTCCCACGCCCGAAGAGCCAGGAGGGAAAGCCGTGCCTCGTTGGAAAGCTCTTTGGCAGCCGCTCGCGTGGCCCCACAGCCCGTGGGGCTGCGGGCTTTGCGGCGGCCGTCAGCCTCTTCTCCACCGGCGCCCACCTGGCGCCGCCGCGCCAGCCTGCGAAGCATTTTCCAGTAGGGCCGCGGCTCTGGCCACAGCTCCCACGCCCGAAGAGCCAGGAGGGAAAGCCGTGCCTCGTTGGAAAGCTCTTTGGCAGCCGCTCGCGTGGCCCCACAGCCCGTGGGGCTGTGGGCTTTGCGGCAGACGTCAGCCTCGGCACCACCGGCGCCCACGTGGCGCTTCCGCACCAGCCTGCAAAGCATTTTCCGGTAGGGCCGCCGCTCTGGCCACAGCTCCCACGCCCGAAGAGCCAGGAGGGAAAGCCGTGCCTCGTTGGAAAGCTCTTTGGCAGCCGCTCACGTGGCACCACAACCCCTGGGCTGCGGTCTTTGCGGAGGCCGTCAGCCTCAGCGCCACCGGCGCCCACGTGGCGCCGCCGCGCCAGCCTGCGAAGCATTTTCCGGTAGGGCCGCGGCTCTGGCCACAGCTCCCACGCCCGAAGAGCCAGTAGGGAAAGCCGTGCCTCGTTGGAAAGCTCTTTGGCAGCCGCTCGCGCGGCCCCACAGCCCGTGAGGCTGCGGGCTTTGCGGCGGCCGTCAGCCTCGGCGCCACCGGCGCCCACCTGGCGCCGCCGCGCACGCCTGCGAAGCATTTTCCGGTAGGGCCGCGGCTCTGGCCACACCTCCTATGCTCGAAGGGCCAGGAGGGAAAGCCGTGCCTCGTTGGAAAGCTCTTTGGCAGCCGCTCGCGTGGCCCCACAGCCCGTGGGGCTGCGGGCTTTGCGGCGGCCGTCAGCCTCGGCGCCACCGGCGCCCACGTGGCACCGCCGCGCCAGCCTGCGAAGCATTTTCCGGTAGGGCCGCGGCTCTGGCCACAGCTCCCACGCCCGAAGAGCCAGGAGGGAAAGCCGTGCCTCGTTGGAAAGCTCTTTGGCAGCCGCTCGCGTGGCCCCACAGCCCGTGGGGCTGTGGGCTTTGCGGCAGACGTCAGCCTCGGCACCACCGGCGCCCACGTGGCGCTTCCGCACCAGCCTGCAAAGCATTTTCCGGTAGGGCCGCCACTCTGGCCACAGCTCCCACGCCCGAAGAGCCAGGAGGGAAAGCCGTGCCTCGTTGGAAAGCTCTTTGGCAGCCGCTCGCGTGGCCCCACAGCCCGTGGGGCTGCGGGCTTTGCGGCGGCCGTCAGCCTCAGCGCCACCGGCGCCCACCTTGCGCCGCCGCGCCAGCCCGCGAAGCATTTTCCGGTAGGGCCGCGGCTCTGGCGACATCTCCCACGCCCGAAGAGCTAGGAGGGAAAGCCGTGCCTCGTTGGAAAGCTCTTTGGCAGCTGCTCGCGCGGCCCCACACCCCTTGGGTCTGCGGGCTTTGCGGCGGCCGTCAGCCTTGGTGCCACCGGCGCCCACGTGGCCTCGCTGCACCAGCCTGCGAAGCATTTTCCGGTAGGGCCGCGGCTCTGGCCACAACTCCCACGCCCGAAGAGCCAGGAGGGAAAGCAGTGCCTCGTTGGAAAGCTCTTTGGCAGCCGCTCACGTGGCACCACAACCCGTGGGCTGCGGTCTTTGCGGCGGCCGTCAGCCTCGGAGCCACCGGCGCCAAGGTGGCGCCGCCGCGCTAGCCTGCGAAGCATTTTCCATTAGGGCCGCGGCTCTGGCCACAGCTCCCACGCCCGAAGAGCCAGGAGGGAAAGCCGTGTCTCGTTGGAAAGCTCTTTGGCAGCCGCTCGCGTGGCCCCACAGCCCGTGGGGCTGCGGGCTTTGCGGCGGCCGTCAGCCTCAGCGCCACCGGCGCCCACCTGGCGCCGCCGCGCCAGCCTGCGAAGCATTTTCCGGTAGGGCCGCGGCTCTGGCCACAGCTCCCACGCCCGAAGAGCCAGGAGGGAAAGCTGTGCCTCGTTGGAAAGCTCTTTGGCAGCCGCTCGCGTGGCCCCACAGCCCGTGGGGCTGCAGGCTTTGCGGCGGCCGTCAGCCTCGGCTCCACCGGCGCCCAACTGGCGCCGCCGCGCCAGCCTGCGAAGCATTTTCCGGTAGGGCCGCGGCTCTGGCCACAGCTCCCATGCCCGAAGAGCCAGGAGGGAAAGCCGTGCCTCGTTGGAAAGCTCTTTGGCAGCCGCTCGCGTGGACCCACAGCCCGTGGGGCTGCGGGCTTTGCAGCGGCCGTCAGCCTCTTCTCCACCGGCGCCCACCTGGCGCCGCCGCGCCAGCCTGCGAAGCATTTTCTGGTAGGGCCGCGGCTCTGGCCACAGCTCCCACGCCCGAAGAGCCAGGAGGGAAAGCCGTGCCTCCTTGGAAAGCTCTTTGGCAGCCGCTCACGTGGCCCCACAACCCGTGGGCTGCGGTCTTTGCGGCGGCCGTCAGCCTCAGCGCCACCGGCGCCCACGTGGCGCCGCCGCGCCAGCCTGCGAAGCATTTTCCGGTAGGGCCGCGGCTCTGGCCACAGCTCCCACGCCCGAAGAGCCAGGAGGGAAAGCCGTGCCTCGTTGGAAAGCTCTTTGGCAGCCGCTCGCGTGGCCCCACTGTCCGTGGGCCTGTGGGCTTTCCGGCGGCCGTCAGCCTCGGCGCCACCGGCGCCCACGTGGCGCCGCCGCGCCAGCCTGCGAAGCATTTTCCGGTAGGGCCGCGGCTCTGGCCACAGCTCCCAGGCCCGAAGGGCCAATAGGGAAAGCCGTGCCTCGTTGGAAAGCTCTTTGGCAGCCGCTCGCGTGGCCCCACAGCCCGTGGGGCTGCGGGCTTTGCGGCGGCCGTCAGCCTCGGCGCCACCGGCGCCCACCTGGCGCCGCCGCGCCAGCCTGCGAAGCATTTTCCGGTAGGGCCGCGGCTCTGGCCACAGCTCCCACGCCCGAAGAGCCAGGAGGGAAAGCCGTGCCTCGTTGGAAAGCTCTTTGGCAGCCGCTCACGTGGCACCACAACCCGTGGGGCTGCGGTCTTTGCGGCGGCCGTCAGCCTCGGAGCCACCGGCGCCAAGGTGGCGCCGCCGCGCTAGCCTGCGAAGCATTTTCCATTAGGGCCGCGGCTCTGGCCACAGCTCCCACGCCCGAAGAGCCAGGAGGGAAAGCCGTGCCTCGTTGGAAAGCTCTTTGGCAGCCGCTCGCGTGGCCCCACAGCCCGTGGGGCTGCGGGCTTTGCGGCGGCCGTCAGCCTAGGCTCCACCGGGGCCCACGTGGCGCGGCCGCGCCAGCCTGCGAAGCATTTTCCGGTAGGGCCGCGGCTCTGGCGACAGCTCCCACGCCCGAAGAGCCAGGAGGGAAAGCCGTGCCTCGTTGGAAAGCTCTTTGGCACCCACTCGCGTGGCCCCACAGCCCGTGGGGCTGCAGGCTTTGCGGCGGCCGTCAGCCTCAGCGCCACCGGCGCCCACGTGGCGCCGCCGCGCCAGCCTGCGAAGCATTTTCCATTAGGGCCGCGGCTCTGGCCACAGCTCCCACGCCCGAAGAGCCAGGAGGGAAAGCCGTGCCTCGTTGGAAAGCTCTTTGGCAGCCGCTCGCGTGGCCCCACAGCCCGTGGGGCTGCGGGCTTTGCGGCGGCCGTCAGCCTCGGCGCCACCGGCGCCCACCTGGCGCCGCCGCGCCAGCCTGCGAAGCATTTTCCGGTAGGGCCGCGGCTCTGGCGACAGCTCCCACGCCCGAAGAGCCAGGAGGGAAAGCCGTGCCTCGTTGGAAAGCTCTTGGGCAGCCGCTCACGTGGCACCACAACCCGTGGGCTGCGGTCTTTGCGGCGGCCGTCAGCCTCGGAGCCACCGGCGCCAAGGTGGCGCCGCCGCGCTCGCCTGCGAAGCATTTTCCGGTAGGGCCGCGGCTCTGGCCACAGCTCCCACGCCCGAAGAGCCAGGAGGGAAAGCCGTGCCTCGTTGGAAAGCTCTTTGGCAGCCGCTCGCGTGGCCCCACAGCCCGTGGGGCTGCGGGCTTTGCGGCAGACGTCAGCCTCGGCACCACCGGCGCCCACGTGGCGCTTCCGCACCAGCCTGCAAAGCATTTTCCGGTAGGGCCGCCGCTCTGGCCACAGCTCCCACGCCCGAAGAGCCAGGAGGGAAAGCCGTGCCTCGTTGGAAAGCTCTTGGGCAGCCGCTCGCGTGGCCCCACAGCCCGTGGGGCTGCAGGCTTTGCGGCGGCCGTCAGCCTCTTCTCCACCGGCGCCCACGTGGCGCCGCCGCGCCAGCCTGCGAAGCATTTTCCGGTAGGGCCGCGGCTCTGGCCGCAGCCTGCACGCCCGAAGAGCCAGGAGGGAAAGCCGTGCCTCGTTGGAAAGCTCTTTGGCAGCCGCTCGCGTGGACCCACAGCCCGTGGGGCTGCGGGCTTTGCGGCGGCCGTCAGCCTCGGCTCCACCGGCGCCCACCTGGCGCCGCCACGCTAGCCTGCGAAGCATTTTCCAGTAGGGCCGCGACTCTGGCCTCAGCTCCCACGCCCGAAGAGCCATGAGGGAAAGCCGTGCCTCGTTGGAAAGCTCTTTGGCAGCCGCTCGCGTGGCCCCACAGCCCGTGGGGCTGCGGGCTTTGCTGCGGCCGTCAACCTCAGCGCCACCGGGGCCCACCTGGCACCGCCGCGCCAGCCCGCGAAGCATTTTCTGGCAGGGCCGCAGCTCTGGCGACATCTCCCACGCCCGAAGAGCCAGGAGGGAAAGCCGTGCCTCCTTGGAAAGCTCTTTGGCAGCCGCTCGCGTGGCCCCACACCCCTTGGGTCTGCGGGCTTTGCGGCGGCCGTCAGCCTTGGTGCCACCGGCGCCCACGTGGCCTCGCCGCACCAGCCTGCGAAGCATTTTCCGGTAGGGCCGCGGCTCTGGCCACAACTCCCACGCCCGAATTGCCAGGAGGGAAAGCCGTGCCTCATTGGAAAGCTCTTTGGCAGCCGCTCACGTGGCACCACAACCCGTGGGCTGCGGTCTTTGCGGCGGCCGTCAGCCTCGGAGCCACCGGCGCCAAGGTGGCGCCGCCGCGCTAGCCTGCGAAGCATTTTCCGGTAGGGCCGCGGCTCTGGCCACATCTCCTATGCTCGAAGGGCCAGGAGGGAAAGCCGTGCCTCGTTGGAAAGCTCTTTGGCAGCCGCTCGCGTGGCCCCACAGCCCGTGGGGCTGCGGGCTTTGCGGCGGCCGTCAGCCTCTTCTCCACCGGCGCCCACCTGGCGCCGCCGAGCCAGCCTGCGAAGCATTTTCCAGTAGGGCCGCGGCTCTGGCGACATCTCCCACGCCCGAAGAGCCAGGAGGGAAAGCCGTGCCTCGTTGGAAAGCTCTTTGGCAGCTGCTCGCGCGGCCCCACACCCCTTGGGTCTGCGGGCTTTGCGGCGGCCGTCAGCCTTGGTGCCACCGGCGCCCACGTGGCCTCGCCGCACCAGCCTGCGAAGCATTTTCCGGTAGGGCCGCGGCTCTGGCTACAGCTCCCACGCCCGTAGAGCCAGGAGGGAAAGCCGTGCCTCGTTGGAAAGCTCTTTGGCAGCCGCTCGCGTGGCCCCACAGCCCGTGGGGCTGCGGGCTTTGCGGCGGCCGTCAGCCTCGGCGCCACCGGCGCCCACGTGGCCTCGCCGCACCAGCCTGCGAAGCATTTTCCGGTAGGGCCGCGGCTCTGGCCACAGCTCCCACGCCCGAAGAGCCAGGAGGGAAAGCCGTGCCTCGTTGGAAAGCTCTTTGGCAGCCGCTCGCGTGGCCCCACAGCCCGTGGGGCTGCGGGCTTTGCGGCGGCCGTCAGCCTCGGCGCCACCGGCGCCCACCATGCGCCGCCGCGCCAGCCTGCGAAGCATTTTCCGGTAGGGCCGCGGCTCTGGCCACAGCTCCCATGCCCGAAGAGCCAGGAGGGAAAGCCGTGCCTCGTTGGAAAGCTCTTTGGCAGCTGCTTGCGCGGCCCCACAGCCCGTGGGGCTGCGGGCTTTGCGGCGGCCGTCAGCCTCGGCTCCACCGGCGCCCACCTGGCGCCGCCACGCTAGCCTGCGAAGCATTTTCCAGTAGGGCCGCGGCTCTGGCCACAGCTCCCACGCCCAAAGAGCCATGAGGGAAAGCCGTGCCTCGTTGGAAAGCTCTTTGGCAGCCGCTTGCGTGGCCCCACAGCCCGTGGGGCTGCGGGATTTGCTGCGGCCGTCAACCTCAGCGCCACCGGGGCCCACCTGGCACCGCCGCGCCAGCCCGCGAAGCATTTTCCGGCAGGGCTGCAGCTCTGGCGACAGCTCCCACGCCCGATGAGCCAGGAGGGAAAGCCGTGCCTCCTTGGAAAGCTCTTTGGCAGCCGCTCGCGTGGCCCCACAGCCCGTGGGGCTGCGGGCTTTGCGGCGGCCGTCAGCCTCAGCGCCACCGGTGCCCACCTGGCGCCGCCGCGCCAGCCCGCGAAGCATTTTCCGGTAGGGCCGCGGCTCTGGCGACATCTCCCACGCCCGAAGAGCCAGGAGGGAAAGCCGTGCCTCGTTGGAAAGCTCTTTGGCAGCCGCTCGCGCGGCCCCACAGCCCGTGGGGCTGCGGGCTTTGCGGCGGCCGTCAGCCTCGGTGCCACCGGCGCCCACCTGGCGCCGCCGAGCCAGCCCGCGAAGCATTTTCCGGTAGGGCCGCAGGTCTGGCCACAGCTCCCACGCCCAAAGAGCCAGGAGGGAAAGCCGTGCCTCGTTGGAAAGCTCTTTGGCAGCCGCTCGCGTGGACCCACAGCCCGTGGGGCTGCGGGCTTTGCGGCAGCCGTCAGCCTCGGCGCCACCGGCGCCCACCTGGCGCCGCCGCGCAAGCCTGTGAAGCATTTTCCAGTAGGGCCGCGGCTCTGGCCACAGCTCCCACGCCCGAAGAGCCAGGAGGGAAAGCCGTGCCTCGTTGGAAAGCTCTTGGCAGCCGCTCGCGTGGCCCCACAGCCCGTGGGGCTGCGGGCTTTGCAGAGGCCGTCAGCCTCTTCTCCACCGGCGCCCACCTGGCGCCGCCGCGCCAGCCTGCGAAGCATTTTCCGGTAGGGCCGCGGCTCTGGTCACAGCTCCCACGCCCGAAGAGCCAGGAGAGAACGCCATGCCTCGTTGGAAAGCTCTTTGGCAGCCGCTCACGTGGCCCCACAACCCGTGGGCTGCGGTCTTTGCGGCGGCCGTCAGCCTCGGAGCCACCGGCGCCAAGGTGGCGCCGCCGCGCAAGCCTGCGAAGCATTTTCCAGTAGGGCCGCGGCTCTGGCGACAGCTCCCACGCCCGAAGAGCCAGGAGGGAAAGCCGTGCCTCGTTGGAAAGCTCTTTGGCAGCCGCTCGCGTGGCCCCACAGCCCGTGGGGCTTTGGGCTTTGCGGCGGACGTCAGCCTCAGCGCCACCGGCGCCCACCTGGCCCCGCCGCGCCAGCCTGCGAAGCATTTTCCGGTAGGGCCGCGGCTCTGGCCACAGCTCCCACACCCGAAGAGCCAGGAGGGAAAGCCGTGCCTCGTTGGAAAGCTCTTTGGCAGCCGCTCGCGTGGCTCCACAGCCCGTGGGGCTGCGGGCTTTGCGGCGGCCGTCAGCCTCGGCGCCACCGGCGCCCACGTGGCCTCGCCGCGCCAGCCTGCGTAGCATTTTCCGGTAGGGCCGCGGCTCTGGCCACAGCTCCCACGCCCGAAGAGCCAGGAGGGAAAGCCGTGCCTCGTTGGAAAGCTCTTTGGCAGCCGCTTTCCTGGCCCCACAGCCCGTGGGGATGCGGGCTTTGCGGCGGCCGTCAGCCTCGGCGCCACCTGTGCCCACCTGGCGCCGCCGCGCCAGCCTGCGAAGCATTTTCCGGTAGGGCCGCAGCTCTGGCCACAGCTCCCACGCCCGAAGAGCCAGGAGGGAAAGCCGTGCCTCCTTGGAAAGCTCTTCGGCAGCTGCTCGCGTGGCCCCACAGCCCGTGGTGCTGCGGGATTTGCGGAGGCCGTCAACCTCGGTGCCACCGGCGCCCACCTGGTGCCGCCGCGCCAGCCTGCGAAGCATTTTCCGGTACAGACGCGGCTCTGGCCACAGCTCCCACGCCCGAAGAGCCAGGAGGGAAAGCCGTGCCTCGTTGGAAAGCTCTTTGGCAGCCGCTCGTGTGGACCCACAGCCCGTGGGGCTGCGGGCTTTGCGGCGGCCGTCAGCCTCGACGCCACCGGCGCACACGTGGCGCCGCCGCGCCAGCCTGCGAAGCATTTTCCGGTAGGGCCGCGGCTCTGGCCACAGCTCCCACGCCCGAAGAGCCAGGAGGGAAAGCCGTGCCTCGTTGGAAAGCTCTTTGGCAGCCGCTCGCGTGTCCCCACAGCCCGTGGGGCTGCGGGCTTTGCGGCGGCCGTCAGCCTCGGCGCCACCGGCGCCCACGTGGCACCGCCGCGCCAGCCTGCGAAGCGTTTTCCGGTAGGGCCGCGGCTCTGGCCACAGCTCCCACGCCTGAAGAGCCAGGAGGGAAAGCCGTGCCTCGTTGGAAAGCTCTTTGGCAGCCGCTCGCGTGGCCCCACAGCCCGTGGGGCTGCGGGCTTTGCGGCGGCCGTCAGCCTCGGCGCCAAAGGCGCCCTCGTGGCACCGCCGCGCCAGCCTGCGAAGCATTTTTTGGTAGGGACGCGGCTCTGGCGACAGCTCCCACGCCCGAAGAGCCAGGAGGGAAAGCCGTGCCTCGTTGGAAAGCTCTTTGGCAGCCGCTCGCGTGGCCCCACAGCCCGTGGGGCTGCGGGCTTTGCGGCGGCCGTCAGCCTCGGTGCCACCGGCGCCCACCTGGCGCCGCCGAGCCAGCCCGCGAAGCATTTTCTGGTAGGGCCGCAGCTCTGGCGACAGCTCCCGCGCCCGAAGAGCCAGGAGGGAAAGCCGTGCCTCGTTGGAAAGCTCTTTGGCAGCCGCTCGCGTGGCCCCACAGCCCGTGGGGCTGCGGGCTTTGCGGCGGCCGTCAGCCTCTTCTCCACCGGCGCCCACCTGGCGCCGCCGCGCCAGCCTGCGAAGCATTTTCCAGTAGGGCCGCGGCTCTGGCCACAGCTCCCACGCCCGAAGAGCCAGGAGGGAAAGCCGTGCCTCGTTGGAAAGCTCTTTGGCAGCCGCTTGCGTGGCCCCACAGCCCGTGGGCCTGTGGGCTTTGCGGCGGCCGTCAGTCTCGGCGCCACCGGCGCCCACGTGGTGCTGCCGCGCCAGCCTCCGTAGAATTTTCCGGTAGGGCCGCGGCTCTGGCCACAGCTCCCACGCCCGAAGAGCCAGGAGGGAAAGCCGTGCCTCGTTGGAAAGCTCTTTGGCAGCCGCTCGCGTGGCCCCACAGCCCGTGGGGCTGCGGGCTTTGCGGCGGCTGTCACCCTCGGCGCCACCTTGCGCCAACTTGGTGCCGCCGCGCCAGCCTACAAAGCATTTTCCAGTAGGGCCGCGGCTCTGGCGACAGCTCCCACGCCCGAAGAGCCAGGAGGGAAAGCCGTGCCTCGTTGGAAAGCTCTTTGGCAGCCGCTCGCGTGGCCCCACAGCCCGTGGGGCTGCGGGCTTTGCGGCGGCCGTCAGCCTCGGCGCCACCGGCGCCCACGTGCTGCCATCAGGCCAGCCTGCGAAGCATTTTCCGGTAGGGCCGCATCTCTGGCCACAGCTCCCACGCCCGAAGAGCCAGGAGGGAAAGCCGTGCCTCGTTGGAAAGCTCTTTGGCAGCCGCTCGCGTGGCCCCACAGCCCGTGGTGCTGCGGGCTTTGCGGCGGCTGTCAGCCTCCGCGCCACCGGCGCCCACGTGGTGCCGCCGCACCAGCCTGCAGAGCATTTTCCGGTAGGGACGCGGCTCGGGCCACAGCTCCCACGCCCGAAGAGCCAGGAGGGAAAGCCGTGCCTCGTTGGAAAGCTCTTTGGCAGCCGCTCGCGTGGCCCCACAGCCCGTGGGGCTGCGTGCTTTGCGGCGGCCGTCAGCCTCTTCTCCACCGGCGCCCACCTGGCGCCGCCGCGCCAGCCTGCGAAGCATTTTCCGGTAGGGCCGCGGCTCTGGCCACAGCTCCCACGCCCGAAGAGCCAGGAGGGAAAGCCGTGCCTCGTTGGAAAGCTCTTTGGCAGCCACTCGCGTGGACCCACAGCCCGTGGGGCTGCGGGCTTTGCGGCGGCCGTCAGCCTCGGCGCCACCGGCGCCCACGTGGCGCCGCCGCGCCAGCCTGCGAAGCATTTTCCGGTAGGGCCGCGGCTCTGGCCACAACTCCCACGCCCGAAGAGCCAGGAGGGAAAGCCGTGCCTCGTTGGAAAGCTCTTTGGCAGCCGCTTGCGTGGCCCCACAGCCCGTGGGGCTGCGGGCTTTGCGACGGCCGTCAGCCTCGGCGCCACCGGCGCCCACGTGGCGCCGCCGCGCAAACCTGCGAAGCATTTTCCGGTAGGGCCGCAGCGCTGGCCACAGCTCCCACGCCCGAAGAGCCAGGAGGGAAAGCCGTGCCTCGTTGGAAAGCTCTTTGGCAGCTGCTCGCGTGGCCCCACAGCCCGTGGTGCTGCGGGCTTTGCGGCGGCTGTCAGCGTCCGCGCCACCGGCGCCCACGTGGTGCCGCCGCACCAGCCTGCGAAGCATTTTCCGGTAGGGACGCGGCTCGGGCCACAGCTCCCACGCCCGAAGAGCCAGGAGGGAAAGCCGTGCCTCGTTGGAAAGCTCTTTGGCAGCCGCTCGCGTGGCCCCACAGCCCGTGGGGCTGCGGGCTTTGCGGCGGCCGTCAGCCTCGGCGCCACCGGCGCCCACGTGGCGCCGCCGCTACAGCCTGCGAAGCATTTTCCGGTAGGGCCGCGGCTCTGGCCACAGCTCCCACGCCCGAAGAGCCAGGAGGGAAAGCCGTGCCTCGTTGGAAAGCTCTTTGGCAGCCGCTCGCGTGGCTCCACAGCCCGTGGGGCTGCGGGCTTTGCGGCGGCCGTCAGCCTCGGCGCCACCGGCGCCCACCTGGCGCAGCCGCGCCAGCCTGCGAAGAATTTTCCAGTAGGGCCGCGGCTCTGGCCACAGCTCCCACGCCCGAAGAGCCAGGAGGGAAAGCCGTGCCTCGTTGGAAAGCTCTTTGGCAGCCGCTCGCGTGGCCCCACAGCCCGTAGGGCTGCGGGCTTTGCGGCGACCGTCAGCCTCGGCACCACCGGCGCCCACCTGGTGCCGCCACGCCAGCCTGCGAAGCATTTTCCAGTAGGGCCGCGGCTCTGGCCACAGCTCCCACGCCCGAAGAGCCAGGAGGGAAAGCCGTGCCTCGTTGGAAAGCTCTTTCGCAGCCGCTCACGTGGCCTCACAGCCCGTGGGGCTGCGGGCTTTGCGGCGGCCGTCAGCCTCGGCGCCACCGGCGCCCACGTGGCGCCGCCGCGCCAGCCTGCGAAGCATTTTCCGGTAGGGCCGCGGCTCTGGCCACAGCTCCCACGCCCGAAGAGCCAGGAGGGAAAGCCGTGCCTCGTTGGAAAGCTCTTTGGCAGCCGCTCGCGTGGCCCCACAGCTCATGGGGCTGCGGGCTTTGCGGCGGCTGTCAGTCTCGGCGCCACCGGCGCCCACATGGCGCCGCCGCGCCAGCCTACGAAGCATTTTCCGGTAGGGACGCGGCTCTGGCCACAGCCTCCACGCCCGAAGAGCCAGGAGGGAAAGCCGTGCCTCGTTGGAAAGCTCTTTGGCAGCCGCTCGCGTGGACCCACAGCCCGTGGGGCTGCGGGCTTTGCGGCGGCCGTCAGCCTCGGTGCCACCAGGGCCCACGTGGCGCCGCCGCGCCAGCCCGCGAAGCATTTTCCGGTAGGGCCGCGGCTCTGGCCACAGCTCCCACGCCCGAAGAGCCAGGAGGGAAAGCCGTGCCTCGTTGGAAAGCTCTTTGGCAGCCGCTCGCGCGGCCCCACAGCCCGTGGGGCTGCGGGCTTTGCAGCGGCCGTCAGCCTCGGTGCCATTGGCGCACACGTGGCCTCGCCGCGCCAGCCTGCGAAGCATTTTCCGGTAGGGCCGCGGCTCTGGCCACAGCTCCCACGCCCGAAGAGCCAGGAGGGAAAGCCGTGCCTCGTTGGAAAGCTCTTTGGCAGCCGCTCGCGTGGACCCACAGCCCGTGGGGCTGCTGGCTTTGCGGCGGCCGTCAGCCTCGGCGCCACCGGCGCCCTCGTGGCGCCGCCGCGCCAGCCTGCGAAGCATTTTCCGGTAGGGCCGGGGCTCTGGCCACAGCTCCCACGCCTAAAGAGCCAGGAGGGAAAGCCGTGCCTCGTTGGAAAGCTCTTTGGCAGCCGCTCGCGTGGCCCCACAGCCCGTGGGGCTGCGGGCTTTGCGGCGGCCGTCAGCCTCGGCGCCACCGGCGCCCACGTGGCGTCGCCGCGACAGCCTGCGAAGCATTTTCAGGTAGGGCCGCGGCTCTGGCCACAGCTCCCACACCCGAAGAGCCAGGAGGGAAAGCCGTGCCTCGTTGGAAAGCTCTTTGGCAGCCGCTCGCGTGGCTCCACAGCCCGTGGGGCTGCGGGCTTTGCGGCGGCCGTCAGCCTCGGCGCCACCGGCGCCCACGTGGCCTCGCCGCGCCAGCCTACGTAGCATTTTCCGGTAGGGCCGCGGCTCTGGCCACAGCTCCCACGCCCGAAGAGCCAGGAGGGAAAGCCGTGCCTCGTTGGAAAGCTCTTTGGCAGCCGCTTTCCTGGCCCCACAGCCCGTGGGGATGCGGGCTTTGCGGCGGCCGTCAGCCTCGGCGCCACCTGTGCCCACCTGGCGCCGCCGCGCCAGCCTGCGAAGCATTTTCCGGTAGGGCCGCAGCTCTGGCCACAGCTCCCACGCCCGAAGAGCCAGGAGGGAAAGCCGTGCCTCCTTGGAAAGCTCTTCGGCAGCTGCTCGCGTGGCCCCACAGCCCGTGGTGCTGCGGGATTTGCGGAGGCCGTCAACCTCGGTGCCACCGGCGCCCACCTGGTGCCGCCGCGCCAGCCTGCGAAGCATTTTCCGGTACAGACGCGGCTCTGGCCACAGCTCCCACGCCCGAAGAGCCAGGAGGGAAAGCCGTGCCTCGTTGGAAAGCTCTTTGGCAGCCGCTCGTGTGGACCCACAGCCCGTGGGGCTGCGGGCTTTGCGGCGGCCGTCAGCCTCGACGCCACCGGCGCACACGTGGCGCCGCCGCGCCAGCCTGCGAAGCATTTTCCGGTAGGGCCGCGGCTCTGGCCACAGCTCCCACGCCCGAAGAGCCAGGAGGGAAAGCCGTGCCTCGTTGGAAAGCTCTTTGGCAGCCGCTCGCGTGTCCCCACAGCCCGTGGGGCTGCGGGCTTTGCGGCGGCCGTCAGCCTCGGCGCCACCGGCGCCCACGTGGCACCGCCGCGCCAGCCTGCGAAGCGTTTTCCGGTAGGGCCGCGGCTCTGGCCACAGCTCCCACGCCTGAAGAGCCAGGAGGGAAAGCCGTGCCTCGTTGGAAAGCTCTTTGGCAGCCGCTCGCGTGGCCCCACAGCCCGTGGGGCTGCGGGCTTTGCGGCGGCCGTCAGCCTCGGCGCCAAAGGCGCCCTCGTGGCACCGCCGCGCCAGCCTGCGAAGCATTTTTTGGTAGGGACGCGGCTCTGGCGACAGCTCCCACGCCCGAAGAGCCAGGAGGGAAAGCCGTGCCTCGTTGGAAAGCTCTTTGGCAGCCGCTCGCGTGGCCCCACAGCCCGTGGGGCTGCGGGCTTTGCGGCGGCCGTCAGCCTCGGTGCCACCGGCGCCCACCTGGCGCCGCCGAGCCAGCCCGCGAAGCATTTTCTGGTAGGGCCGCAGCTCTGGCGACAGCTCCCGCGCCCGAAGAGCCAGGAGGGAAAGCCGTGCCTCGTTGGAAAGCTCTTTGGCAGCCGCTCGCGTGGCCCCACAGCCCGTGGGGCTGCGGGCTTTGCGGCGGCCGTCAGCCTCTTCTCCACCGGCGCCCACCTGGCGCCGCCGCGCCATCCTGCGAAGCATTTTCCAGTAGGGCCGCGGCTCTGGCCACAGCTCCCACGCCCGAAGAGCCAGGAGGGAAAGCCGTGCCTCGTTGGAAAGCTCTTTGGCAGCCGCTTGCGTGGCCCCACAGCCCGTGGGCCTGTGGGCTTTGCGGCGGCCGTCAGTCTCGGCACCACCGGCGCCCACGTGGTGCTGCCGCGCCAGCCTCCGTAGAATTTTCCGGTAGGGCCGCGGCTCTGGCCACAGCTCCCACGCCCGAAGAGCCAGGAGGGAAAGCCGTGCCTCGTTGGAAAGCTCTTTGGCAGCCGCTCGCGTGGCCCCACAGCCCGTGGGGCTGCGGGCTTTGCGGCGGCTGTCACCCTCGGCGCCACCTTGCGCCAACTTGGTGCCGCCGCGCCAGCCTACAAAGCATTTTCCAGTAGGGCCGCGGCTCTGGCGACAGCTCCCACGCCCGAAGAGCCAGGAGGGAAAGCCGTGCCTCGTTGGAAAGCTCTTTGGCAGCCGCTCGCGTGGCCCCACAGCCCGTGGGGCTGCGGGCTTTGCGGCGGCCGTCAGCCTCGGCGCCACCGGCGCCCACGTGCTGCCATCAGGCCAGCCTGCGAAGCATTTTCCGGTAGGGCCGCATCTCTGGCCACAGCTCCCACGCCCGAAGAGCCAGGAGGGAAAGCCGTGCCTCGTTGGAAAGCTCTTTGGCAGCCGCTCGCGTGGCCCCACAGCCCGTGGGGCTGCGGGCTTTGCGGCGGCCGTCAGCCTCGGCTCCACCGGCGCCCACATGGCGCCGCCGCGCCAGCCTGCGAAGCATTTTCCGGTAGGGCCGCGGCTCTGACCACAGCTCCCACGCCCGAAGAGCCAGGAGGGAAAGCCGTGCCTCGTTGGAAAGCTCTTTGGCAGCCGCTCGCGTGGCCCCACAGCCCGTGGGGCTGCGGGCTTTGCGACGGCCGTCAGCCTCGGCGCCACCAGCGCCCACGTGGCGCCGCCGCGCAAACCTGCGAAGCATTTTCCAGTAGGGCCGCAGCGCTGGCCACAGCTCCCACGGCCGAAGAGCCAGGAGGGAAAGCCGTGCCTCGTTGGAAAGCTCTTTGGCAGCTGCTCGCGTGGCCCCACAGCCCGTGGTGCTGCGGGCTTTGCGGCGGCTGTCAGCCTCCGCGCCACCGGCGCCCACGTGGTGCCGCCGCACCAGCCTGCAGAGCATTTTCCGGTAGGGACGCGGCTCGGGCCACAGCTCCCACGCCCGAAGAGCCAGGAGGGAAAGCCGTGCCTCGTTGGAAAGCTCTTTGGCAGCCGCTCGCGTGGCCCCACAGCCCGTGGGGCTGCGTGCTTTGCGGCGGCCGTCAGCCTCTTCTCCACCGGCGCCCACCTGGCGCCGCCGCGCCAGCCTGCGAAGCATTTTCCGGTAGGGCCGCGGCTCTGGCCACAGCTCCCACGCCCGAAGAGCCAGGAGGGAAAGCCGTGCCTCGTTGGAAAGCTCTTTGGCAGCCACTCGCGTGGACCCACAGCCCGTGGGGCTGCGGGCTTTGCGGCGGCCGTCAGCCTCGGCGCCACCGGCGCCCACGTGGCGCCGCCGCGCCAGCCTGCGAAGCATTTTCCGGTAGGGCCGCGGCTCTGGCCACAACTCCCACGCCCGAAGAGCCAGGAGGGAAAGCCGTGCCTCGTTGGAAAGCTCTTTGGCAGCCGCTCGCGTGGCCCCACAGCCCGTGGGGCTGCGGGCTTTGCGACGGCCGTCAGCCTCGGCGCCACCGGCGCCCACGTGGCGCCGCCGCGCAAACCTGCGAAGCATTTTCCGGTAGGGCCGCAGCGCTGGCCACAGCTCCCACGCCCGAAGAGCCAGGAGGGAAAGCCGTGCCTCGTTGGAAAGCTCTTTGGCAGCTGCTCGCGTGGCCCCACAGCCCGTGGTGCTGCGGGCTTTGCGGCGGCTGTCAGCGTCCGCGCCACCGGCGCCCACGTGGTGCCGCCGCACCAGCCTGCGAAGCATTTTCCGGTAGGGACGCGGCTCGGGCCACAGCTCCCACGCCCGAAGAGCCAGGAGGGAAAGCCGTGCCTCGTTGGAAAGCTCTTTGGCAGCCGCTCGCGTGGCCCCACAGCCCGTGGGGCTGCGGGCTTTGCGGCGGCCGTCAGCCTCGGCGCCACCGGCGCCCACGTGGCGCCGCCGCTACAGCCTGCGAAGCATTTTCCGGTAGGGCCGCGGCTCTGGCCACAGCTCCCACGCCCGAAGAGCCAGGAGGGAAAGCCGTGCCTCGTTGGAAAGCTCTTTGGCAGCCGCTCGCGTGGCTCCACAGCCCGTGGGGCTGCGGGCTTTGCGGCGGCCGTCAGCCTCGGCGCCACCGGCGCCCACCTGGCGCCGCCGCGCCAGCCTGCGAAGAATTTTCCAGTAGGGCCGCGGCTCTGGCCACAGCTCCCACGCCCGAAGAGCCAGGAGGGAAAGCCGTGCCTCGTTGGAAAGCTCTTTGGCAGCCGCTCGCGTGGCCCCACAGCCCGTAGGGCTGCGGGCTTTGCGGCGACCGTCAGCCTCGGCACCACCGGCGCCCACCTGGTGCCGCCGCGCCAGCCTGCGAAGCATTTTCCAGTAGGGCCGCGGCTCTGGCCACAGCTCCCACGCCCGAAGAGCCAGGAGGGAAAGCCGTGCCTCGTTGGAAAGCTCTTTCGCAGCCGCTCACGTGGCCTCACAGCCCGTGGGGCTGCGGGCTTTGCGGCGGCAGTCAGCCTCGGCGCCACCGGCGCCCACGTGGCGCCGCCGCGCCAGCCTGCGAAGCATTTTCCGGTAGGGCCGCGGCTCTGGCCACAGCTCCCACGCCCGAAGAGCCAGGAGGGAAAGCCGTGCCTCGTTGGAAATCTCTTTGGCAGCCGCTCGCGTGGCCCCACAGCTCATGGGGCTGCGGGCTTTGCGGCGGCTGTCAGTCTCGGCGCCACCGGCGCCCACATGGCGCCGCCGCGCCAGCCTACGAAGCATTTTCCGGTAGGGACGCGGCTCTGGCCACAGCCTCCACGCCCGAAGAGCCAGGAGGGAAAGCCGTGCCTCGTTGGAAAGCTCTTTGGCAGCCGCTCGCGTGGACCCACAGCCCGTGGGGCTGCGGGCTTTGCGGCGGCCGTCAGCCTCGGTGCCACCAGGGCCCACGTGGCGCCGCCGCGCCAGCCCGCGAAGCATTTTCCGGTAGGGCCGCGGCTCTGGCCACAGCTCCCACGCCCGAAGAGCCAGGAGGGAAAGCCGTGCCTCGTTGGAAAGCTCTTTGGCAGCCGCTCGCGCGGCCCCACAGCCCGTGGGGCTGCGGGCTTTGCAGCGGCCGTCAGCCTCGGTGCCATTGGCGCACACGTGGCCTCGCCGCGCCAGCCTGCGAAGCATTTTCCGGTAGGGCCGCGGCTCTGGCCACAGCTCCCACGCCCGAAGAGCCAGGAGGGAAAGCCGTGCCTCGTTGGAAAGCTCTTTGGCAGCCGCTCGCGTGGACCCACAGCCCGTGGGGCTGCTGGCTTTGCGGCGGCCGTCAGCCTCGGCGCCACCGGCGCCCTCGTGGCGCCGCCGCGCCAGCCTGCGAAGCATTTTCCGGTAGGGCCAGGGCTCTGGCCACAGCTCCCACGGCCGAAGAGCCAGGAGGGAAAGCCGTGCCTCGTTGGAAAGCTCTTTGGCAGCCGCTCGCGTGGCCCCACAGCCCGTGGGGCTGCGGGCTTTGCGGCGGCCGTCAGCCTCGGTGCCACCGGCGCACACGTGGCCTCGCCACGCCAGCCTGCGAAGCATTTTCCTGTAGGGCCACGACTCTGGCCACAGCTCCCACGCCCGAAGAGCCAGGAGGGAAAGCCGTGCCTCGTTGGAAAGCTCTTTGGCAGCCGCTCGCGTGGCCCCACAGCCCGTGGGGCTGCGGGCTTTGCGGCGGCCGTCAGCCTCAGCGCCACCGGGGCCCACGTGGCCTCGCCGCGCCAGCCCGCGAAGCATTTTCCGGTAGGGCCGCAGCTCTGGCGACAGCTCCCACGCCCGAAGAGCCAGGAGGGAAAGCCGTGCCTCGTTGGAAAGCTCTTTGGCAGCCGCTCGCGCGGCCCCACAGCCCGTGGGGCTGCGGGCTTTGCGGCGGCCGTCAGCCTCGGTGCCTTTGGCGCCCACGTGACCTCGCCGCGCCAGCCTGCGAAGCATTTTCTGGTAGGGCCGCGGCTCGGGCCACAGCTCCCACGCCCGAAGAGCCAGGAGGGAAAGCCGTGCCTCGTTGGAAAGCTCTTTGGCATCCGCTCGCGTGGCCCCACAGCCCGTAGGGCTGCGGGCTTTGCCGCGACCGTCAGCCTCGGCACCACCGGCGCCCACCTGGTGCCGCCGCGCCAGCCTGCGAAGCATTTTCCAGTAGGGCCGCGGCTCTGGCCACAGCTCCCACGCCCGAAGAGCCAGGAGGGAAAGCCGTGCCTCGTTGGAAAGCTCTTTCGCAGCCGCTCACGTGGCCTCACAGCCCGTGGGGCTGCGGGCTTTGCGGCGGCCGTCAGCCTCGGCGCCACCGGCGCCCACGTGGCGCCGCCGCGCCAGCCTGCGAAGCATTTTCCGGTAGGGCCGCGGCTCTGGGCACAGCTCCCACGCCCGAAGAGCCAGGAGGGAAAGCCGTGCCTCGTTGGAAATCTCTTTGGCAGCCGCTCGCGTGGCCCCACAGCTCATGGGGCTGCGGGCTTTGCGGCGGCTGTCAGTCTCGGCGCCACCGGCGCCCACATGGCGCCGCCGCGCCAGCCTACGAAGCATTTTCCGGTAGGGCCGTGGCTCTGGCCACAGCCTCCACGCCCGAAGAGCCAGGAGGGAAAGCCGTGCCTCGTTGGAAAGCTCTTTGGCAGCCGCTCGCGTGGACCCACAGCCCGTGGGGCTGCGGGCTTTGCGGCGGCCGTCAGCCTCGGTGCCACCAGGGCCCACGTGGCGCCGCCGCGCCAGCCCGCGAAGCATTTTCCGGTAGGGCTGCGGCTCTGGCCAGAGCTCCCACGCCCGAAAAGCCAGGAGGGAAAACCGTGCCTCATTGGAAAGCTCTTTGGCAGCCGCTCGCGTGGCCCCACAGCCCATGGGGCTGCGGGCTTTGCGGCGGCTGTCAGCCTCGGTGCCACCGGGGCCCACGTGGCGCCGCCGCGCCAGCCTGTGAAGCATTTTCCGGTAGGGCCGCAGCTCTGGCCACAGCTCCCACGCCCGAAGAGCCAGGAGGGAAAGCCGTGCCTCGTTGGAAAGCTCTTTGGCAGCCGCTCGCGCGGCCCCACAGCCCGTGGGGCTGCGGGCTTTGCAGCGGCCGTCAGCCTCGGTGCCATTGGCGCACACGTGGCCTCGCCGCGCCAGCCTGCGAAGCATTTTCCGGTAGGGCCGCGGCTCTGGCCACAGCTCCCACGCCCGAAGAGCCAGGAGGGAAAGCCGTGCCTCGTTGGAAAGCTCTTTGGCAGCCGCTCGCGTGGACCCACAGCCCGTGGGGCTGCTGGCTTTGCGGCGGCCGTCAGCCTCGGTGCCACCGGCGCCCTCGTGGCGCCGCCGCGCCAGCCTGCGAAGCATTTTCCGGTAGGGCCGGGGCTCTGGCCACAGCTCCCACGGCCGAAGAGCCAGGAGGGAAAGCCGTGCCTCGTTGGAAAGCTCTTTGGCAGCCGCTCGCGTGGCCCCACAGCCCGTGGGGCTGCGGGCTTTGCGGCGGCCGTCAGCCTCGGTGCCACCGGCGCACACGTGGCCTCGCCACACCAGCCTGCGAAGCATTTTCCGGTAGGGCCACGACTCTGGCCACAGCTCCCACGCCCGAAGAGCCAGGAGGGAAAGCCGTGCCTCGTTGGAAAGCTCTTTGGCAGCCGCTCGCGTGGCCCCACAGACCGTGGGGCTGCGGGCTTTGTGGCGGCCGTCAGCCTCAGCGCCACCGGGGCCCACGTGGCCTCGCCGCGCCAGCCCGCGAAGCATTTTCCGGTAGGGCCGCAGCTCTGGCCACAGCTCCCACGCCCGAAGAGCCAGGAGGGAAAGTCTTGCCTCCTTGGAAAGCTCTTTAGCAGCTGCTCGCGTGGCCCCACAGCCCGTGGTGCTGCGGGCTTTGAGGCGGCCGTCAGCCTCGGCGCCACCGGCGCCCACGTGGCGCCGCCGCGCCAGCATGCGAAGCATTTTCCGGTAGGGCCGCGGCTCTGGCCACAGCTCCCACGCCCGAAGAGCCAGGAGGGAAAGCCGTGCCTCGTTGGAAAGCTCTTTGGCAGCCGCTCGCGTGGCCCCACAGCCCGTGGGGCTGCGGGCTTTGCGGCGGCCGTCAGCCTAGGCTCCACCGGGGCCCACTTGGCGCCGCCGCGCCAGCCTGCGAAGCATTTTCCGGTAGGGCCGCGGCTCTGGCCACAGCTCCCACGCCCGAAGAGCCAGGAGGGAAAGCCGTGCCTCGTTGGAAAGCTCTTTGGAATCCGCTTGCGTGGCCCCACAGCACGTAGGGCTGCGGGCTTTGCGGCGACCGTCAGCCTCGGCGCCACCGGCGCCCACCTTGTTCCGCCGCGCCAGCCTGCGAAGCATTTTCCGGTAGGGCCGCAGCTCTGGCAACAGCTCCCACGCCCGAAGAGCCAGGAGGGAAAGCCGTGCCTCCTTGGAAAGCTCTTTGGCAGCTGCTCGCGTGGCCCCACAGCCCGTGTTGCTGCGGGCTTTGCGGCGGCCGTCAGCCTCGACGCCACCGGCGCGCACGTGGCGCCGCCGCGCCAGCCTGCGAAGCATTTTCCAGTAGGGCCGCGGCTCTGGCCACAGCTCCCACGCCCGAAGAGCCAGGAGGGAAAGCCGTGCCTCCTTGGAAAGCTCTTTGGCAGCCGCTCGCGTGGCCCCACAGCCCGTGGGGCTGCGGGCTTTGCGGCGGCCGTCAGCCTCTTCTCCACCGGCGCCCACGTGGCGCCGCCGTGCCAGCCTGCGAAGCATTTTCTGGTAGGGCCGCGGCTCTGGCCACAGCCTCCACACCCGAAGAGCCAGGAGGGAAAGCCGTGCCTCGTTGGAAAGCTCTTTGGCAGCCGCTCGCGTGGCCCCACAGCCCGTGGGGCTGCGGGCTTTGCGGCGGCCGTCAGCCTCGGCTCCACCGGCGCCCACCTGGCGCCGCCACGCTAGCCTGCGAAGCATTTTCCAGTAGGGCCGCGGCTCTGGCCACAGCTCCCATGCCCAAAGAGCCATGAGGGAAAGCCGTGCCTCGTTGGAAAGCTCTTTGGCAGCCGCTCGCGTGGCCCCACAGCCCGTGGGGCTGCAAGCTTTGCTGCGGCCGTCAACCTCAGCGCCACCTGGGCCCACCTGGCACCGCCGCGCCAGCCCGCGAAGCATTTTCCGGTAGGGCCGCAGCTCTGGCGACAGCTCCCACGCCCGATGAGCCAGGAGGGAAAGCCGTGCCTCGTTGGAAAGCTCTTTGGCAGCCGCTCGCGTGGCCCCACAGCCCGTGGGGCTGCGGGCTTTGCGGCGGCCGTCAGCCTCAGCGCCACCGGGGCCCACCTGGCGCCACCGCACCAGCCCGCGAAGCATTTTCAGGTAGGGACGGGGCTCTGGCCACAGCTCCCATGCCCGAAGAGCTAGGAGGGAAAGCCGTGCCTCGTTGGAAAGCTCTTTGGCAGCCGCTCGCGTGGCCCCACAGCCCGTGGGGCTGCGGGCTTTGCAGCGGCCGTCAGCCTCGGTGCCACCGGCTCACACGTGGCCTCGCCGCGCCAGCCTGCGAAGCATTTTCCGGTAGGGCCGCGGCTCTGGCCACAGCTCCCACGCCTGAAGAGCCAGGAGGGAAAGCCGTGCCTCGTTGGAAAGCTCTTTGGCAGCCGCTCGCGTGGCCCCACAGCCCGTGGGGCTGCGGGCTTTGCGGCGGCCGTCAGCCTCGGCGCCACCGGCGCCCTCGTGGCACCGCCGCCCCAGCCTGCGAAGCATTTTCCGGTAGGGCCGCGGCTCTGGCCACAGCTCCCACGCCCGAAGAGCCAGGAGGGAAAGCCGTGCCTCGTTGGAAAGCTCTTTGGCAGCCGCTCGCGTGGCCCCACAGCCCGTGGGGCTGCGGGCTTTGCAGCGGCCGTCAGCCTCGGTGCCACCGGCTCACACGTGGCCTCGCCGCGCCAGCCTGCGAAGCATTTTCCGGTAGGGCCGCGGCTCTGGCCACAGCTCCCACGCCTGAAGAGCCAGGAGGGAAAGCCGTGCCTCGTTGGAAAGCTCTTTGGCAGCCGCTCGCGTCCCCCACAGCCCGTGGGGCTGCGGGCTTTGCGGCGGCCGTCAGCCTCGGCGCCAAAGGCGCCCTCGTGGCACCGCCGCGCCAGCCTGCGAAGCATTTTCCGGTAGGGCCGCGGCTCTGGCCACAGCTCCCACGCCCGAAGAGCCAGGAGGGAAAGCCGTGCCTCGTTGGAAAGCTCTTTGGCAGCCGCTCGCGTGGCCCCACAGCCCGTGGCACTGCGGGCTTTGCGGCGGCCGTCAGCCTCAGCGCCACCGGGGCCCACGTGGCCTCTCCGCGCCAGCCCGCGAAGCATTTTCCGGTAGGGCCGCAGCTCTGGCCACAGCTCCCACGCCCGAAGAGCCAGGAGGGAAAGCCGTGCCTCCTTGGAAAGCTCTTTGGCAGCCGCTCGCGTGGCCCCACAGCCCGTGGGGCTGCGGGCTTTGCGGCGGCCGTCAGCCTCAGCGCCACCGGCGCCCACGTGGAGCCGCCGCGCCAGCCCGCGAAGCATTTTCCGGTAGGGCCGCGGCTCTGGCCACAGCTCCCACGCCCGAAGAGCCAGGAGGGAAAGCCGTGCCTCGTTGGAAAGCTCTTTGGCAGCTGCTCGCGCGGCCCCACACCCCTTGGGTCTGCGGGCTTTGCGGCGGCCGTCAGGCTCGGTGCCACCGGCGCCCACGTGGCCTCGCCGCACCAGCCTGCGAAGCATTTTCCGGTAGGGCCGCGGCTCTGGCCACAGCTCCCACGCCCGAAGAGCCAGGAGGGAAAGCCGTGCCTCGTTGGAAAGCTCTTTGGCAGCCGCTCGCGTGGCCCCACAGCCCGTGGGGCTGCGGGTTTGCAGCGGCCGTCAGCCTCGGCGCCACCGGCTCACACGTGGCCTCGCCGCGCCAGCCTGCGAAGCATTTTCCGGTAGGGCCGCGGCTCTGGCCACAGCTCCCACGCCTGAAGAGCCAGGAGGGAAAGCCGTGCCTCGTTGGAAAGCTCTTTGGCAGCCGCTCGCGTGGCCCCAAAGCCCGTGGGCTGCGGGCTTTGCGGCGGCCGTCAGCCTCGGCGCCACCGGCGCCCTCGTGGCACCGCCGCGCCAGCCTGCGAAGCATTTTCCGGTAGGGCCGCGGCTCTGGCCACAGCTCCCACGCCCGAAGAGCCAGGAGGGAAAGCCGTGCCTCGTTGGAAAGCTCTTTCGCAGCCGCTCGCGTGGCCCCACAGCCCGTGGCACTGCAGGCTTTGCGGCGGCCGTCAGCCTCAGCGCCACCGGGGCCCACGTGGCCTCGCCGCGCCAGCCTGCAGAGCATTTTCCGGTAGGGCCGCAGCTCTGGCCACAGCTCCCACGCCCGAAGAGCCAGGAGGGAAAGCCGTGCCTCGTTGGAAAGGTTTTTGGCAGCCGCTCGCGCGGCCCCACAGCCCGTGGGGCTGCGGTCTTTGCGGCAGCCGTCAGCCTCGGTGCCACCGGCGCCCACCTGGCGCCGCCGAGCCAGCCCGCGAAGCATTTTTTGGTAGGGCTGCAGCTCTGGCGACAGCTCCCGCGCCCGAAGAGCCAGGAGGGAAAGCCGTGCCTCGTTGGAAAGCTCTTTGGCAGCCGCTCGCGTGGCCCCACAGCCCGTAGGGCTGCGGGCTTTGCGGCGGCCGTCAGCCTCTTCTCCACCGGCGCCCACCTGGCGCCGCCGCGCCAGCCTGCGAAGCATTTTCCAGTAGGGCCGCGGCTCTGGCCACAGCTCCCACGCCCGAAGAGCCAGGAGGGAAAGCCGTGCCTCGTTGGAAAGCTCTTTGGCAGCCGCTTGCGTGGCCCCACAGCCCGTGGGCCTGTGGGCTTTGTGGCGGCCGTCAGTCTCGGCGCCACCGGCGCCCACGTGGTGCCGCCGCGCCAGCCTCCGTAGAATTTTCCGGTAGGGCCGCGGCTCTGGCCACAGCTCCCACGCCCGAAGAGCCAGGAGGGAAAGCCGTGCCTCGTTGGAAAGCTCTTTGGCAGCCGCTCGCGTGGCCCCACAGCCCGTGAAGCTGCGGGCTTTGCGGCGGCTGTCACCCTCGGCGCCACCTGCGCCAACTTGGTGCCGCCGCGCCAGCCTACAAAACATTTTGCAGTAGGGCCGCGGCTCTGGCGACAGCTCCCACGCCCGAAGAGCCAGGAGGGAAAGCCGTGCCTCGTTGGAAAGCTCTTTGGCAGCCGCTCGCGTGGCCCCACAGCCCGTGGGGCTGCGGGCTTTGCGGCGGCCGTCAGCCTCGGTGCCACTGGCGCCCACCTGGCGCCGCCGAGCCAGCCCGCGAAGCATTTTTTGGTAGGGCCGCAGCTCTGGCGACAGCTCCCGCGCCCGAAGAGCCAGGAGGGAAAGCCGTGCCTCGTTGGAAAGCTC
The DNA here is from genome assembly GCF_963924245.1 of Chroicocephalus ridibundus. Classification (NCBI taxonomy): domain Eukaryota; kingdom Metazoa; phylum Chordata; class Aves; order Charadriiformes; family Laridae; genus Chroicocephalus; species Chroicocephalus ridibundus. The sequence goes on along the minus strand of NW_026961560.1, from coordinate 34,306 downwards.
TTTGGCAGCCGCTCGCGTGGCCCCACAGCCCGTGGGGCTGCGGGCTTTGCGGCGGCCGTCAGCCTCAGCGCCACCGGCGCCCACCTGGCGCCGCCGCGCCAGCCTGCGAAGCATTTTCCAGTAGGGCCGCGGCTCTGGCCACAGCTCCCACGCCCGAAGAGCCAGGAGGGAAAGCCGTGCCTCGTTGGAAAGCTCTTTGGCAGCCACTCGCGTGGACCCACAGCCCGTGGGGCTGCGGGCTTTGCGGCGGCCGTCAGCCTCGGCGCCACCGGCGCCCACCTGGCGCCGCCGCGCCAGCCTGCGAGGCATTTTCCGGTAGGGCCGCAGCTCTGGCCACAGCTCCCACGCCCGAAGAGCCAGGAGGGAAAGCCGTGCCTCGTTGGAAAGCTCTTTGGCAGCCGCTTGCGTGGCCCCACAGCCCGTGGGGCTGAGGGCTTTGCAGCGCCGTCAGCCTCGGCGCCACCGGCGCCCACGTGGCGCCACCGCGCCAGCCTGCGAAGCATTTTCCGGTAGGGCCGCGGCTCTGGCCACAGCTCCCACGCCCGAAGAGCCAGGAGGGAAAGCCGTGCCTCGTTGGAAAGCTCTTTGGCAGCCGCTCGCGTGACCCCACAGCCCGTGGGGCTACAGGCTTTGCGGTGGCCGTCAGCCTCAGCTCCACCGGCGCCCACCTGGCGCCGCAGCGCAAGTATGCGAAGCATTTTCCGGTAGGGCCGCGGCTCTGGCCACAGCTCCCATGCCCGAAGAGCCAGGAGGGAAAGCCATGCCTCGTTGGAAAGCTCTTTGGCAGCCGCTCGCGTGGGACACAGCCCGTGGGGATGCGGGCTTTGCAGCGGCCGTCAGCCTCTTCTCCACCGGCGCCCACCTGGCGCCGCCGCGCCAGCCTGCGAAGCATTTTCCGGTAGGGCCGCGGCTCTGGCGACAGCTCCCACGCCCGAAGAGCCAGGAGGGAAAGCCGTGCCTCGTTGGAAAGCTCTTTGGAATCCGCTTGCGTGGCCCCACAGCACGTAGGGCTGCGGGCTTTGCGGCGGCCGTCAGCCTCTTCTCCACCGGCGCCCACGTGGCGCCGCCGCGCCAGCCTGCGAAGCATTTTCCAGTAGGGCTGCGGCTCTGGCCACAGCTCCCACGCCCGAAGAGCCAGGAGGGAAAGCCGTGCCTCGTTGGAAAGCTCTTTGGCAGCCGCTCGCGTGGACCAACAGCCCGTGGGGCTGCGGGCTTTGCGGCGGCCGTCAGCCTCGGCTCCACCGGCGCCCACCTGGCGCCGCCACGCTAGCCTGCGAAGCATTTTCCAGTAGGGCCGCGGCTCTGGCCACAGCTCCCATGCCCAAAGAGCCATGAGGGAAAGCCGTGCCTCGTTGGAAAGCTCTTTGGCAGCCGCTCGCGTGGCCCCACAGCCCGTGGGGCTGCGGGCTTTGCTGCGGCCGTCAACCTCAGCGCCACCGGGGCCCACCTGGCACCGCCGCGCCAGCCCGCGAAGCATTTTCCGGTAGGGCCGCAGCTCTGGCGACAGCTCCCACGCCCGATGAGCCAGGAGGGAAAGCCGTGCCTCGTTGGAAAGCTCTTTGGCAGCCGCTCGCGTGGCCCCACAGCCCGTGGGGCTGCGGGCTTTGCGGCGGCCGTCAGCCTCAGCGCCACCGGCGCCCACGTGGCCTCGCCGCATAAGCCTGCGAACCATTTTCCGGTAGGGCCGCGGCTCTGGCCACAGATCCCACGCCCGAAGAGCCAGGAGGGAAAGCCGTGCATCGTTGGAAAGCTCTTTGGCAGCCGCTCGCGTGGCCCCACAGCCCATGGGGCTGCGGTCTTTGCGGCGGCCGTCAGCCTCGGAGCCACCGGCGCCAAGGTGCTGCCGCCGCGCCAGCCTGCGAAGCATTTTCCAGAAGGGCCGCGGCTCTGGCCACAGCTCCCACGCCCGGAGAGCCAGGAGGGAAAGCCGTGCCTCGTTGGAAAGCTCTTTGGCAGCCGCTCGCGTGGCCCCACAGCCCATGGGGCTGCGGTCTTTGCGGCGGCCGTCAGCCTCGGAGCCACCGGCGCCAAGGTGCTGCCGCCGCGCCAGCCTGCGAAGCATTTTCCAGAAGGGCCGCGGCTCTGGCCACAGCTCCCACGCCCGGAGAGCCAGGAGGGAAAGCCGTGCCTCGTTGGAAAGCTCTTTGGCAGCCGCTCGCGTGGCCCCACAGCCCATGGGGCTGCGGGCTTTGCGGCGGCCGTCAGCCTAGGCTCCACCGGCGCCCACGTGGCGCCGCCGCGCCAGCCTGCGAAGCATTTTCCGGTAGGGCCGCGGCTCTGGCCACAGCTCCCACGCCCGAAGAGCCAGGAGGGAAAGCCGTGCCTCGTTGGAAAGCTCTTTGGCAGCCACTCGCGTCGCCTCACAGCCCGTGGGGCTGCAGGCTTTGTGGCGGCCGTCAGCCTCTTCTCCACCGGCGCCCACCTGGCGCCGCGGCGCCAGCCTGCGAAGCATTTTCCGGTAGGGCCGCGGCTATGGCCACATCTCCCACGCCCGAAGAGCCAGGAGGGAAAGCCGTGCCTCGTTGGAAAGATCTTTGGCAGCCACTCGCGTGGCCCCACAGCCCGTGGGGCTGCGGGCTTTGCGGTGGCCGTCAGCCTCTTCTCCACCGGCGCCCACCTGGCGCCGCCGCGCCAGCGTGCGAAGCATTTTCCGGTACGGCCGCAGCTCTGGCCACAGCTCCCACGCCCAAAGAGCCAGGAGGGAAAGCCGTGCCTCGTTGGAAAGCTCTTTGGCAGCCGCTCGCGTGGCCCTACAGCCCGTGGGGCTTTGGGCTTTACGGCGGACGTCAGCCTCATCGCCACCGGCGCCCACCTGGCGCCGCCGCGCCAGCCCGCGAAGCATTTTCCGGTAGGGCCGCGGCTCTGGCCACAGCCTCCACGCCCGACGAGCCAGGAGGGAAAGCCGTGCCTCATTGGAAAGCTCTTTGGCAGCCGCTCGCGTGGCCCCACAGCCCGTGGGGCTGCGGGCTTTGTGGCGGCCGTCAGCCTGGGCGCCACCGGCGCCCACGTGGCGCCGCCGCGACAGCCTGCGAAGCATTTTCCGGTAGGGCCGCGGCTCTGGCCACAGCTCCCACACCCGAAGAGCCAGGAGGGAAAGCCGTGCCTCGTTGGAAAGCTCTTTGGCAGCCGCTCGCGTGGCTCCACAGCCCGTGGGGCTGCGGGCTTTGCGGCGGCCGTCAGCCTCGGCGCCACCGGCGCCCACGTGGCCTCGCCGCGCCAGCCTGCGTAGCATTTTCCGGTAGGGCCGCGGCTCTGGCCACAGCTCCCATGCCCGAAGAGCCAGGAGGGAAAGCCTTGCCTCCTTGGAAAGCTCTTTGGCAGCCGCTCGCGTGGCCCCACAGCCCATGGGGATGCGGGCTTTGCGGCGGCCGTCAGCCTCGGCGCCACCTGCGCCCACCTGGCGCCGCCGCGCCAGCCTGCGAAGCATTTTCCGGTAGGGCCGCGGCTCTGGCCACAGCTCCCACGCCCGAAGAGCCAGGAGGGAAAGCCGTGCCTCGTTGGAAAGATCTTTGGAAGCCGCTTGCGTGGCCCCACAGCACGTAGGGCTGCGGGCTTTGCGGCGGCCGTCAGTTTCGGCGCCACCGGAGCCCACCTTGTGCCGCCGCGCCAGCCTGTGAAGCATTTTCCGGTAGGGCCGCAGCTCTGGCCACAGCTCCCACGCCCGAAGAGCCAGGAGGGAAAGCCGTGCCTCGTTGGAAAGCTCTTTGGCAGCCGCCCGCGTGGCCCCACAGCCCGTGGGGCTGCGGGCTTTGCGGCGGCCGTCAGCCTCTTCTCCACCGGCGCCCACGTGGCGCCGCCGCGCCAGCCTGCGAAGCGTTTTCCGGTAGGGCCGCGGCTTTGGCCACAGCCTCCACGCCCGAAGAGCCAGGAGGGAAAGCCGTGCCTCGTTGGAAAGCTCTTTGGCAGCCGCTCGCGTGGCCCCACAGCCCGTGGGGCTGCGGGCTTTGCGGCGGCCGTCAGCCTCGGCTCCACCGGCGCCCACCTGGCGCCGCCGCACCAGCCTGCGAAGCATTTTCCGGTAGGGCCGCGGCTCTGGCCACAGCCTCCACGCCCGAAGAGCCAGGAGGGAAAGCCGTGCCTCGTTGGAAAGCTCTTTGGCAGCCGCTCGCGTGGCCCCACAGCCCGTGGGGCTGCGGGCTTTGCGGCGGCCGTCAGCCTCAGCGCCACCGATGCCCACCTGGCGCCGCCGCGCCAGCCCGCCAAGCATTTTCCGGTAGGGCTGCGGCTCTGGCCAGAGCTCCCACGCCCGAAAAGCCAGGAGGGAAAACCGTGCCTCATTGGAAAGCTCTTTGGCAGCCGCTCGCGTGGCCCCACAGCCCATGGGGCTGCGGGCTTTGCGGCGGCTGTCAGCCTCGGTGCCACCGGGGCCCACGTGGCACCGCCGCGCCAGCCTGTGAAGCATTTTCCGGTAGGGCCGCAGCTCTGGCGACAGCTCCCACGCCCGAAGAGCCAGGAGGGAAAGCCGTGCCTCGTTGGAAAGCTCTTTGGCAGCCGCTCGCGCGGCCCCACAGCCCGTGGGGCTGCGGGCTTTGCAGCGGCCGTCAGCCTCGGTGCCATTGGCGCACACGTGGCCTCGCCGCGCCAGCCTGCGAAGCATTTTCCGGTAGGGACGCGGCTCTGGCCACAGCTCCCACGCCCGAAGAGCCAGGAGGGAAAGCCGTGCCTCGTTGGAAAGCTCTTTGGCAGCCGCTCGCGTGGACCCACAGCCCGTGGGGCTGCTGGCTTTGCGGCGGCCGTCAGCCTCGGCGCCACCGGCGCCCTCGTGGCGCCGCCGCGGCAGCCTGCGAAGCATTTTCCGGTAGGGCCGGGGCTCTGGCCACAGCTCCCACGGCCGAAGAGCCAGGAGGGAAAGCCGTGCCTCGTTGGAAAGCTCTTTGGCAGCCGCTCGCGTGGCCTCACAGCCCGTGGGGCTGCGGGCTTTGCGGCGGCCGTCAGCCTCGGTGCCACCGGCGCACACGTGGCCTCGCCACGCCAGCCTGCGAAGCATTTTCCGGTAGGGCCGCGGCTCTGGCCACAGCTCCCACGCCCGAAGAGCCAGGAGGGAAAGCCGTGCCTCGTTGGAAAGCTCTTTGGCAGCCGCTCGCGTGGCCCCACAGCCCGTGGGGCTGCGGGCTTTGCGGCGGCCGTCAGCCTCAGCGCCACCGGGGCCCACGTGGCCTCGCCGCGCCAGCCCGCGAACTATTTTCCGGTAGGGCCGCAGCTCTGGCGACAGCTCCCACGCCTAAAGAGCCAGGAGGGAAAGCCGTGCCTTTTTGGAAAGCTCTTTGGCAGCCGCTCGCGTGGCCCCACAGCCCGTGGGGCTGCGGGCTTTGCGGCGGCCGTCAGCCTCGGTGCCACCGGCGCCCACGTGACCTCGCCGCGCCAGCCTGCGAAGCATTTTCCGGTAGGGCCGCGGCTCGGGCCACAGCTCCCACGCCCGAAGAGCCAGGAGGGAAAGCCGTGCCTCGTTGGAAAGCTCTTTGGCATCCGCTCGCGTGGCCCCACAGCCCGTGGGGCTGCGGACTTTGCGGCGGCCGTCAGCCTCGGCGCCACCGGCGCCCACCTGGTGCCGCCGCGCCAGCCTGCGAAGCATTTTCTGGTAGGGCCGCAGCTCTGGCCACAGCTCCCACGCCCGAAGAGCCAGGAGGGAAAGTCTTGCCTCCTTGGAAAGCTCTTTAGCAGCTGCTCGCGTGGCCCCACAGCCCGTGGTGCTGCGGGCTTTGCGGCGGCCGTCAGCCTCGGCGCCACCGGCGCCCACGTGGCGCCGCCGCTCCAGCATGCGAAGCATTTTCCGGTAGGGCCGCGGCTCTGGCCACAGCTCCCACGCCCGAAGAGCCAGGAGGGAAAGCCGTGCCTCGTTGGAAAGCTCTTTGGCAGCCGCTCGCGTGGCCCCACAGCCCGTGGGGCTGCGGGCTTTGCGGCGGCCGTCAGCCTCTTCTCCAGCGGCGCCCACCTGGCGCCGCCGCGCCAGCCTGCGAAGCATTTTCCGGTAGGGCCGCTGCTCTGGCCACAGCTCCCACGCCCGAAGAGCCAGGAGGGAAAGCCATGCCTCGTTGGAAAACTCTTTGGCAGCCGCTCGCATGGCCCCACAGCCCGTGGGGCTGCGGGCTTTGCGGCGGCCGTCAGCCTCGGCGCCACCGGCGCCCACCTGGCGCTGCCGCGCCAGCCTGCGAAGCATTTTCCGGTAGGGCCGCGGCTCTGGCCACAGCTCCCACGCCCGAAGAGCCAGGAGGGAAAGCCGTGCCTCGTTGGAAAGCTCTTTGGCAGCCGCTCGCGTGGCCCCACAGCCCGTGGGGCTGCAGGCTTTGCGGCGGCCGTCAGCCTCTTCTCCACCGGCGCCCACGTGGCCTCGCCGCGCCAGCCTGCGAAGCATTTTCCGGTACGGGCGCGGCTCTGGCCACAGCTCCCACGCCCGAAGAGCCAGGAGGGAAAGCCATGCCTCGTTGGAAAGCTCTTTGGCAGCCGCTCGCGTGGCCCCACAGCCCGTGGGGCTGCGGGCTTTGTGGCGGCCGTCAGCCTCGATGCCACCGGCGCCCAAGTGGCCTCGCGGCATGAGTCTGCGAAGCATTTTCCGGTAGGGCCGCGGCTCTGGCCACAGCTCCCACGCCCGAAGAGCCAGGAGGGAAAGCCGTGCCTCGTTGGAAAGCTCTTTGGCAGCCGCTCGCGTGGCCCCACAGCCCGTGGGGCTGCAGGCTTTGCGGCGGCCGTCAGCCTCGGCTCCACCGGCGCCCACCTGGCGCCGCAGCGCCAGCCTGCGAAGCATTTTCCGGTAGGGCCGCGGCTCTGGCCACAGCTCCCATGCCCGAAGAGCCAGGAGGAAAAGCCATGCCTCGTTGGAAAGCTCTTTGGCAGCCGCTCGCGTGGCCCACAGCCCATGGGGATGCGGGCTTTGCAGCGGCCGTCAGCCTCTTCTCCACCGGCGCCCACCTGGCGCCGCCGCGCCAGCCTGCGAAGCATTTTCCGGTAGGGCCGCGGCTCTGGCCACAGCTCCCACGCCCGAAGAGCCAGGAGGGAAAGCCATGCCTCGTTGGAAAGCTCTTTGGCAGCCGCTCACGTGGCCCCACAACCTGTGGGCTGCGGTCTTTGCAGCGGCCGTCAGCCTCGGAGCCACCGGCGCCAAGGTGGCGCCGCTGTGCCAGCCTGCGAAGCATTTTCCGGTAGGGCCGCGGCTCTGGCCACAGCTCCCACGCCCGAAGAGCCAGGAGGGAAAGCCGTGCCTCGTTGGAAAGCCCTTTGGCAGCCACTCGCGTGGCCCCACAGCCCGTGGGGCTGCGGGCTTTGCGGCGGCCGTCAGCCTAGGCTCCACCGGGGCCCACTTGGCGCCGCCGCGCCAGCCTGCGAAGCATTTTCCGGTAGGGCCGCGGCTCTGGCCATAGCTCCCACGCCCGAAGAGCCAGGAGGGAAAGCCGTGCCTTGTTGGAAAGCTCTTTGGAATCCGCTTGCGTTGCCCCACAGCCCGTGGGGCTGCGGGCTTTGCGGCGGCCGTCAGTCTCGGCTCCACCGGCGCCCACCTTGTGCCGCCGCGCCAGCCTGCGAAGCATTTTCCGGTAGGGCCGCAGCTCTGGCAACAGCTCCCACGCCCGAAGAGCCAGGAGGGAAAGCCGTGCCTCGTTGGAAAGCTCTTTGGCAGCTGCTCGCGTGGCCCCACAGCCCGTGTTGCTGCGGGCTTTGCGGCGGCCGTCAGCCTCTTCTCCACCGGCGCCCACGTGGCGCCGCCGCGCCAGCCTGCGAAGCATTTTCCGGTAGGGCCGCGGCTCTGGCCACAGCCTCCACACCCGAAGAGCCAGGAGGGAAAGCCGTGCCTCGTTGGAAAGCTCTTTGGCAGCCGCTCGCGTGGCCCCACAGCCCGTGGGGCTGCGGGCTTTGCGGCGGCCGTCAGCCTCGGCTCCACCGGCGCCCACCTGGCGCCGCCACGCTAGCCTGCGAAGCATTTTCCAGTAGGGCCGCGGCTCTGGCCACAGCTCCCATGCCCAAAGAGCCATGAGGGAAAGCCGTGCCTCGTTGGAAAGCTCTTTGGCAGCCGCTCGCGTGGCCCCACAGCCCGTGGGGCTGCGGGCTTTGCTGCGGCCGTCAACCTCAGCGCCACCTGGGCCCACCTGGCACCGCCGCGCCAGCCCGCGAAGCATTTTCCGGTAGGGCCGCGGCTCTGGCCACAGCTCCCACGCCCGGAGAGCCAGGAGGGAAAGCCGTGCATCGTTGGAAAGCTCTTTGGCAGCCGCTCGCGTGGCCCCACAGCCCATGGGGCTGCGGTCTTTGCGGCGGCCGTCAGCCTCGGAGCCACCGGCGCCAAGGTGCTGCCCCCGCGCCAGCCTGCGAAGCATTTTCCAGTAGGGCCGCGGCTCTGGCCACAGATCCCACACCCGGAGAGCCAGGAGGGAAAGCCGTGCCTCGTTGGAAAGCTCTTTGGCAGCCGCTCGCGTGGCCCCACAGCCCATGGGGCTGCGGGCTTTGCGGCGGCCGTCAGCCTAGGCTCCACCGGGGCCCACGTGGCGCCGCCGCGCCAGCCTGCGAAGCATTTTCCGGTAGGGCCGCGGCTCTGGCGACAGCTCCCACGCCCGAAGAGCCAGGAGGGAAAGCCGTGCCTCGTTGGAAAGCTCTTTGGCAGCCGCTCGTGTCGCCTCACAGCCCGTGGGGCTGCAGGCTTTGCGGCGGCCGTCAGCCTCTTCTCCAGCGGCGCCCACCTGGCGCCGCCGCGCCAGCCTGCGAAGCATTTTCCGGTAGGGCCGCGGCTATGGCCACATCTCCCACGCCCGAAGAGCCAGGAGGGAAAGCCGTGCCTCGTTGGAAAGATCTTTGGCAGCCGCTCGCGTGGCCCCACAGCCCGTGGGGCTGCGGGCTTTGCGGCGGCCGTCAGCCTCTTCTCCACCGGCGCCCACCTGGCACCGCCGCGCCAGCGTGCGAAGCATTTTCCGGTAGGGCCGCGGCTCTGGCCACAGCTCCCACGCCCGAAGAGCCAGGAGGGAAAGCCGTGCCTCGTTGGAAAGCTCTTTGGCAGCCGCTTGCGTGGCCCCACAACCCGTGAATCTGCGGGCTTTACGGCGGCCGTCAGCCTCGGCTCCACCGGCTCCCACGTGGCGCCGCCGCGCCAGCCTGCGAAGCATTTTCCGGTAGGGCCGCAGCTCTGGCCACAGCTCCCACGGCCGAAGAGCCAGGAGGGAAAGCCGTGCCTCGTTGGAAAGCTCTTTGGCAGCCGCTCGCGTGGCCCTACAGCCCGTGGGGCTTTGGGCTTTACGGCGGCCGTCAGCCTCGGTACAACTGACGCCCACGTGGCGCCGCCGCGCCAGCCCGCGAAGCATTTTCCGGTAGGGCCGCGGCTCTGGCCACAGCCTCCACACCCGAAGAGCCAGGAGGGAAAGCCGTGCCTCGTTGGAAAGCTCTTTGGCAGCCGCTTGCGTGGCCCCACAGCACGTAGGGCTGCGGGCTTTGCGGCGGCCGTCAGCCTAGGCTCCACCGGCGCCCACCTGGCGCCGCCGCACCAGCCTGCGAAGCATTTTCCGGTAGGGCCGCGGCTCTGGCCACAGCCTCCACGCCCGAAGAGCCAGGAGGGAAAGCCGTGCCTCGTTGGAAAGCTCTTTGGCAGCCGCTCGCGTGGCCCCACAGCCCGTGGGGCTGCGGGCTTTGTGGCGGCCGTCAGCCTCAGCGCCACCGGGGCCCACCTGGCGCCGCCGCACCAGCCTGCGAAGTGTTTTCCGGTAGGGCCGCGTCTCTGGCGACAGCTCCCACGCCCAAAGAGCCAGGAGGGAAAGCCGTGCCTCGTTGGAAAGCTCTTTGGCAGCCGCTCGCGTGGACCCACAGCCCGTGGGGCTGCGGGCTTTGCGGCGGCCGTCAGCCTCAGCGCCACCGGGGCCCACCTGGCGCCGCCGCGCCAGCCTGCGAAGCATTTTCCGGTAGGGCCGCAGCTCTGGCGACAGCTCCCACGCCCGAAGAGCCAGGAGGGAAAGCCGTGCCTCGTTGGAAAGCTCTTTGGCAGCCGCTCGCGCGGCCCCACATCCCGTGGGGCTGCGGGCTTTGCGGCGGCCGTCAGCCTCGGTGCCACCGGCGACCACGTCGCGCTGCCGCGCCAGCCTGCGAAGCATTTTCCGGTAGGGCCGCGGCTCTGGCCACAGCTCCCACGCCCGAAGAGCCAGGAGGGAAAGCCGTGCCTCGTTGGAAAGCTCTTTGGCAGCCGCTCGCGTGGCCCCACAGCCCGTAGGGCTGCGGGCTTTGCGGCGGCCGTCAGCCTCTGCGCCACCGGCGCCCACCTGAGGCCGCCGCGCCAGCCTGCGAAGCATTTTCCAGTAGGGCCGCGGCTCGGGCCACAGCTCCCACGCCCGAAGAGCCAGGAGGGAAAGCCGTGCCTCGTTGGAAAGCTCTTTGGCAGCCGCTCGCGTGGCCCCACAGCCCGTGGGGCTGCGGGCTTTGCGGCGGCCGTCAGCCTCGGTGCCACCGGGGCCCACGTGGCGCCGCCGCGCCAGCCCGCGAAGCATTTTCCGGTAGGGCTGCGGCTCTGGCCAGAGCTCCCATGCCCGAAGAACCAGGAGGGAAAACCGTGCCTCGTTGGAAAGCTCTTTGGCAGCCTCTCGCGTGGCCCCACAGCCCATGGGGCTGCGGGCTTTGCGGCGGCTGTCAGCCTCGGTGCCACCGGGGCCCACGTGGCGCCGCCGCGCCAGCCTGTGAAGCATTTTCCGGTAGGGCCGCAGCTCTGGCGACAGCTCCCACGCCCGAAGAGCCAGGAGGGAAAGCCGTGCCTCGTTGGAAAGCTCTTTGGCAGCCGCTCGCGTGGCCCCACAGCCCGTGGGGCTGCGGGCTTTGCGGCGGCCGTCAGCCTCAGCGCCACCGGGGCCCACCTGGCGCCACCGCACCAGCCCGCGAAGCATTTTCCGGTAGGGCCGCGGCTCTGGCCACAGCTCCCACGCCCGAAGAGCCAGGAGGGAAAGCCGTGCCTCGTTGGAAAGCTCTTTGGCAGCCGCTCGCGTGGACCCACAGCCCGTGGGGCTGCTGGCTTTGCGGCGGCCGTCAGCCTCGGCGCCACCGGCGCCCTCGTGGCGCCGCCGCGCCAGCCTGCGAAGCATTTTCCGGTAGGGCCGGGGCTCTGGCCACAGCTCCCACGGCCGAAGAGCCAGGAGGGAAAGCCGTGCCTCGTTGGAAAGCTCTTTGGCAGCCGCTCGCGTGGCCCCACAGCCCGTGGGGCTGCGGGCTTTGCGGCGGCCGTCAGCCTCGGTGCCACCGGCGCACACGTGGCCTCGCCACGCCAGCCTGCGAAGCATTTTCCGGTAGGGCCACGGCTCTGGCCACAGCTCCCACGCCCGAAGAGCCAGGAGGGAAAGCCGTGCCTCGTTGGAAAGCTCTTTGGCAGCCGCTCGCGTGGCCCCACAGCCCGTGGGGCTGCGGGCTTTGCGGCGGCCGTCAGCCTCAGCGCCACCGGGGCCCACGTGGCCTCGCCGCGCCAGCCTGCGAAGCATTTTCCGGTAGGGCCGCAGCTCTGGCGACAGCTCCCACGCCTAAAGAGCCAGGAGGGAAAGCCGTGCCTTTTTGGAAAGCTCTTTGGCAGCCGCTCGCGTGGCCCCACAGCCCGTGGGGCTGCGGGCTTTGCGGCGGCCGTCAGCCTCGGTGCCTTTGGCGCCCACGTGACCTCGCCGCGCCAGCCTGCGAAGCATTTTCCGGTAGGGCCGCGGCTCGGGCCACAGCTCCCACGCCCGAAGAGCCAGGAGGGAAAGCCGTGCCTCGTTGGAAAGCTCTTTGGCATCCGCTCGCGTGGCCCCACAGCCCGTGGGGCTGCGGGCTTTGCGGCGGCCGTCAGCCTCGGCGCCACCGGCGCCCACCTGGTGCCGCCGCGCCAGCCTGCGAAGCATTTTCCGGTAGGGCCGCAGCTCTGGCCACAGCTCCCACGCCCGAAGAGCCAGGAGGGAAAGTCTTGCCTCCTTGGAAAGCTCTTTAGCAGCTGCTCGCGTGGCCCCACAGCCCGTGGTGCTGCGGGCTTTGCGGCGGCCGTCAGCCTCGGCGCCACCGGCGCCCACGTGGCGCCGCCGCTCCAGCACGCGAAGCATTTTCCGGTAGGGCCGCGGCTCTGGCCACAGCTCCCACGCCCGAAGAGCCAGGAGGGAAAGCCGTGCCTCGTTGGAAAGCTCTTTGGCAGCCGCTTGCGTGGCCCCTCAGCCCGTGGGGCTGCGGGCTTTGCGGCGGCCGTCAGCCTCTTCTCCAGCGGCGCCCACCTGGCGCCGCCGCGCCAGCCTGCGAAGCATTTTCCGGTAGGGCCGCTGCTCTGGCCACAGCTCCCACGCCCGAAGAGCCAGGAGGGAAAGCCATGCCTCGTTGGAAAGCTCTTTGGCAGCCGCTCGCATGGCCCCACAGCCCGTGGGGCTGCGGGCTTTGCGGCGGCCGTCAGCCTCGGCGCCACCGGCGCCCACCTGGCGCTGCCGCGCCAGCCTGCGAAGCATTTTCCGGTAGGGCCGCGGCTCTGGCCACAGCTCCCACGCCCGAAGAGCCAGGAGGGAAAGCCGTGCCTCGTTGGAAAGCTCTTTGGCAGCCGCTCGCGTGGCCCCACAGCCCGTGGGGCTGCAGGCTTTGCGGCGGCCGTCAGCCTCTTCTCCACCGGCGCCCACGTGGCCTCGCCGCGCCAGCCTGCGAAGCATTTTCCGGTACGGGCGCGGCTCTGGCCACAGCTCCCACGCCCGAAGAGCCAGGAGGGAAAGCCATGCCTCGTTGGAAAGCTCTTTGGCAGCCGCTCGCGTGGCCCCACAGCCCGTGGGGCTGCGGGCTTTGTGGCGGCCGTCAGCCTCGATGCCACCGGCGCCCAAGTGGCCTCGCGGCAAGAGTCTGCGAAGCATTTTCCGGTAGGGCCGCGGCTCTGGCCACAGCTCCCACGCCCGAAGAGCCAGGAGGGAAAGCCGTGCCTCGTTGGAAAGCTCTTTGGCAGCCGCTCGCGTGGCCCCACAGCCCGTGGGGCTGCAGGCTTTGCGGCGGCCGTCAGCCTCGGCTCCACCGGCGCCCAACTGGCGCCGCAGCGCCAGCCTGCGAAGCATTTTCCGGTAGGGCCGCGGCTCTGGCCACAGCTCCCATGCCCGAAGAGCCAGGAGGAAAAGCCATGCCTCGTTGGAAAGCTCTTTGGCAGCCGCTCGCGTGGCCCACAGCCCATGGGGATGCGGGCTTTGCAGCGGCCGTCAGCCTCTTCTCCACCGGCGCCCACCTGGCGCCGCCGCGCCAGCCTGCGAAGCATTTTCCGGTAGGGCCGCGGCTCTGGCCACAGCTCCCACGCCCGAAGAGCCAGGAGGGAAAGCCATGCCTCGTTGGAAAGCTCTTTGGCAGCCGCTCACGTGGCCCCACAACCTGTGGGCTGCGGTCTTTGCGGCGGCCGTCAGCCTCGGAGCCACCGGCACCAAGGTGGCGCCGCCGCGCCAGCCTGCGAAGCATTTTCCGGTAGGGCCGCGGCTCTGGCCACAGCTCCCACGCCCGAAGAGCCAGGAGGGAAAGCCGTGCCTCGTTGGAAAGCCCTTTGGCAGCCGCTCGCGTGGCCCCACAGCCCGTGGGGCTGCGGGCTTTGCGGCGGCCGTCAGCCTAGGCTCCACCGGGGCCCACTTGGCGCCGCCGCGCCAGCCTGCGAAGCATTTTCCGGTAGGGCCGCGGCTCTGGCCACAGCTCCCACGCCCGAAGAGCCAGGAGGGAAAGCCGTGCCTCGTTGGAAAGCTCTTTGTAATCCGCTTGCGTTGCCCCACAGCCCGTGGGGCTGCGGGCTTTGCGGCGGCCGTCAGCCTCGGCTCCACCGGCGCCCACCTTGTGCCGCCGCGCCAGCCTGCGAAGCATTTTCCGGTAGGGCCGCGGCTCTGGCCACAGCTCCCATGCCCGAAGAGCCATGAGGGAAAGCCGTGCCTCGTTGGAAAGCTCTTTGGCAGCCGCTCGCGTGGCCCCACAGCCCGTGGGGCTGCGGGCTTTGCGGCGGCCGTCAGCCTCGGCTCCACCGGCGCCCACCTGGCGCCGCCACGCTAGCCTGCGAAGCATTTTCCAGTAGGGCCGCGGCTCTGGCCACAGCTCCCATGCCCAAAGAGCCATGAGGGAAAGCCGTGCCTCGTTGGAAAGCTCTTTGGCAGCCGCTCGCGTGGCCCCACAGCCCGTGGGGCTGCGGGCTTTGCTGCGGCCGTCAACCTCAGCGCCACCTGGGCCCACCTGGCACCGCCGCGCCAGCCCGCGAAGCATTTTCCGGTAGGGCCGCGGCTCTGGCGACATCTCCCACGCCCGAAGAGCCAGGAGGGAAAGCCGTGCCTCGTTGGAAAGCTCTTTGGCAGCTGCTCGCGCGGCCCCACACCCCTTGGGTCTGCGGGCTTTGCGGCGGCCGTCAGCCTCGGTGCCACCGGCGCCCACGTGGCCTCGCCGCACCAGGCTGCGAACCATTTTCCGGTAGGGCCGCGGCTCTGGCCACAGCTCCCACGCCCGGAGAGCCAGGAGGGAAAGCCGTGCATCGTTGGAAAGCTCTTTGGCAGCCGCTCGCGTGGCCCCACAGCCCATGGGGCTGCGGTCTTTGCGGCGGCCGTCAGCCTCGGAGCCACCGGCGCCAAGGTGCTGCCCCCGCGCCAGCCTGCGAAGCATTTTCCAGTAGGGCCGCGGCTCTGGCCACAGATCCCACGCCCGGAGAGCCAGGAGGGAAAGCCGTGCCTCGTTGGAAAGCTCTTTGGCAGCCGCTCGCGTGGCCCCACAGCCCATGGGGCTGCGGGCTTTGCGGCGGCCGTCAGCCTAGGCTCCACCGGGGCCCACGTGGCGCCGCCGCGCCAGCCTGCGAAGCATTTTCCGGTAGGGCCGCGGCTCTGGCGACAGCTCCCACGCCCGAAGAGCCAGGAGGGAAAGCCGTGCCTCGTTGGAAAGCTCTTTGGCAGCCGCTCGTGTCGCCTCACAGCCCGTGGGGCTGCAGGCTTTGCGGCGGCCGTCAGCCTCTTCTCCACCGGCGCCCACCTGGCGCCGCCGCGCCAGCCTGCGAAGCATTTTCCGGTAGGGCCGCGGCTATGGCCACATCTCCCACGCCCGAAGAGCCAGGAGGGAAAGCCGTGCCTCGTTGGAAAGATCTTTGGCAGCCGCTCGCGTGGCCCCACAGCCCGTGGGGCTGCGGGCTTTGCGGCGGCCGTCAGCCTCTTCTCCACCGGCGCCCACCTGGCACCGCCGCGCCAGCGTGCGAAGCATTTTCCGGTAGGGCCGCGGCTCTGGCCACAGCTCCCACGCCCGAAGAGCCAGGAGGGAAAGCCGTGCCTCGTTGGAAAGCTCTTTGGCAGCCGCTTGCGTGGCCCCACAACCCGTGAATCTGCGGGCTTTATGGCGGCCGTCAGCCTCGGCTCCACCGGCGCCCACGTGGCGCCGCCGCGCCAGCCTGCGAAGCATTTTCCGGTAGGGCCGCAGCTCTGGCCACAGCTCCCACGGCCGAAGAGCCAGGAGGGAAAGCCGTGCCTCGTTGGAAAGCTCTTTGGCAGCCGCTCGCGTGGCCCTACAGCCCGTGGGGCTTTGGGCTTTACGGCGGCCGTCAGCCTCGGCACAACTGACGCCCACGTGGCGCCGCCGCGCCAGCCCGCGAAGCATTTTCCGGTAGGGCCGCGGCTCTGGCCACAGCCTCCACACCCGAAGAGCCAGGAGGGAAAGCCGTGCCTCGTTGGAAAGCTCTTTGGCAGCCGCTTGCGTGGCCCCACAGCACGTAGGGCTGCGGGCTTTGCGCCGGCCGTCAGCCTAGGCTCCACCGGCGCCCACCTGGCGCCGCCGCACCAGCCTGCGAAGTGTTTTCCGGTAGGGCCGCGTCTCTGGCGACAGCTCCCACGCCCAAAGAGCCAGGAGGGAAAGCCGTGCCTCGTTGGAAAGCTCTTTGGCAGCCGCTCGCGTGGACCCACAGCCCGTGGGGCTGCGGGCTTTGCGGCGGCCGTCAGCCTCAGCGCCACCGGGGCCCACCTGGCGCCGCCGCGCCAGCCTGCGAAGCATTTTCCGGTACGGCCGCAGCTCTGGCGACAGCTCCCACGCCCGAAGAGCCAGGAGGGAAAGCCGTGCCTCGTTGGAAAGCTCTTTGGCAGCCGCTCGCGCGGCCCCACATCCCGTGGGGCTGCGGGCTTTGCGGCGGCCGTCAGCCTCGGTGCCACCGGCGACCACGTCGCGCTGCCGCGCCAGCCTGCGAAGCATTTTCCGGTAGGGCCGCGGCTCTGGCCACAGCTCCCACGCCCGAAGAGCCAGGAGGGAAAGCCGTGCCTCGTTGGAAAGCTCTTTGGCAGCCGCTCGCGTGGCCCCACAGCCCGTGGGGCTGCGGGCTTTTTGGCGGCCGTCAGCCTCGGCGCCACCGGCGCCCACGTGGCACCGCCGCGCCAGCCTGCGAAGCATTTTCCAGTAGGGCCGCGGCTCTGGCCACAGCTCCCACGCCCGAAGAGCCAGGAGGGAAAGCCGTGCCTCGTTGGAAAGCTCTTTGGCAGCCGCTCGCGTGGCCCCACAGCCCATGGGGCTGCGGGCTTTGCGGCGGCTGTCAGCCTCGGTGCCACCGGGGCCCACGTGGCGCCGCCGCGCCAGCCTGTGAAGCATTTTCCGGTAGGGCCGCAGCTCTGGCGACAGCTCCCACGCCCGAAGAGCCAGGAGGGAAAGCCGTGCCTCGTTGGAAAGCTCTTTGGCAGCCGCTCGCGTGGCCCCACAGCCCGTGGGGCTGCGGGCTTTGCGGCGGCCGTCAGCCTCAGCGCCACCGGGGCCCACGTGGCGCCGCCGCGCCAGCCTGTGAAGCATTTTCCGGTAGGTCTGCAGCTCTGGCGACAGCTCCCACGCCCGAAGAGCCAGGAGGGAAAGCCGTGCCTCGTTGGAAAGCTCTTTGGCAGCCGCTCGCGCGGCCCCACAGCCCGTGGGGCTGCGGGCTTTGCGGCGGCCGTCAGCCTCGGTGCCACCGGCGCCCACGTGGAGCCGCCACGCCAGCCCGCGAAGCATTTTTTGGTAGGGCCGCAGCTCTGGCGACAGCTCCCACGCCCGAAGAGCCAGGAGGGAAAGCCGTGCCTCGTTGGAAAGCTCTTTGGCAGCCGCTCGCGTGGCCCCACAGCCCGTGGGGCTGCGGCCTTTGCAGCGGCCGTCAGCCTCGGTGCCACCGGCGCACACGTGGCCTCGCCGCGCCAGCCTGCGAAGCATTTTCCGGTAGGGCCGCGGCTCTGGCCACAGCTCCCACGCCCGAAGAGCCAGGAGGGAATGCCGTGCCTCGTTGGAAAGCTCTTTGGCAGCCGCTCGCGTGGCCCCACAGCCCGTGGGGCTGCGGGCTTTGCGGCGGCCGTCACCCTCGGCGCCACCGGCGCCCTCGTGGCGCCGCCGCGCCAGCCTGCGAAGCATTTTCCGGTAGGGCCGCGGCTCTGGCAACATCTCCCACGTCCGAAGAGCCAGGAGGGAAAGCCGTGCCTCGTTGGAAAGCTCTTTGTCAGGCGCTCGCGTGGCCCCACAGCCCGTGGGACTGCGGGGTTTGCGGCGGCCGTCAGCCTCAGCGCCACCGGGGCCCACGTGCCCTCGCCGCGCCAGCCCGCGAAGCATTTTGCGGTAGGGCCGCAGCTCTGGCCACAGCTCCCACGCCCGAAGAGCCAGGAGGGAAAGCCGTGCCTCATTGGAAAGCTCTTTGGCAGCCGCTCGCGTGGCCCCACAGCCCGTGGGGCTGCGGGCTTTGCGGCGGCCGTCAGGCTCGGTGCCACCGGCGCCCACGTGGCCTCGCCGCGCCGGCCTGTGAAGCATTTTCCGGTAGGGCCGCGGCTCTGGCCACAGCTCCCACGCCCGAAGAGCCAGGAGGGAAAGCCGTGCTTCGTTGGAAATCTCTTTGGCAGCCGCTCGCGTGGCCCCACAGCCCGTGGGGCTGCGGGCTTTGCGGCGGCCGTCAGCCTCGGCGCCACCGGCGCCCACGTGGCCTCGAGGCGCCAGCCTGCGAAGCATTTTCCGGTAGGGCCGCGTCTTTGGCCACAGCTCCCACGCCCGAAGAGCCAGGAGGGAAAGCCGTGCCTCGTTGGAAAGCTCTTTCGCAGCCGCTCGCGTGGCCCCACAGCCCGTGGGGCTGCAGGCTTTGCGGCGGCCGTCAGCCTCAGCGCCACCGGGGCTCACGTGGCCTCGCCGCGCCAGCCCGCGAAGCATTTTCCGGTAGGGCCGCAGCTCTGGCGACAGCTCCAACGCCCGAAGAGCCAGGAGGGAAAGCCGTGCCTCGTTGGAAAGCTCTTTGGCAGCCGCTCACGCGGCCCCACAGCCCGTGGGGCTGCGGGCTTTGCGGCGGCCGTCAGCCTCAGTGCCACCGGCGCCCACCTGGGGCCTCCACGCCAGCCCGCGAAGCATTTTCCGGTAGGGCCGCAGCTCTGGCCACAGCTCCCACGCCCGAAGAGCCAGGAGGAAAGCCATGCCTCGTTGGAAATCTCTTTGGCAGCCGCTTGCGTGGCCCCACAGCCCGTGGGGCTGCGGGCATTGCGGCGGCTTTCAGCCTCGGCACCACCGGCGCCCACATGGCACCGCCGCGCCAGCCTGCAGAGCATTTTCCGGTAGGGCCGCGGCTCTGGCCACAGCCTCCACGCCCGAAGAGCCAGGAGGGAAAGCCGTGCCTCGTTGGAAAGCTCTTTGGCAGCTGCTCGCGTGGACCCAAAGCCCGTGGGGCTGCGGGCTTTGCGGCGGCCGTCAGCCTCGGCTCCACCGGCGCCCACCTGGCGCCGCCGCGCCAGCCTGCGAAGCATTTTCCGGTAGGGCCGCGGCTCTGGCCACAGCTCCCACGCCCGAAGAGCCAGGAGGGAAAGCCGTGCCTCGTTGGAAAGCTCTTTGGCAGCCGCTCGCGCGGCCCCACAGCCCGTGGGGCTGCGGGCTTTGCGGCGGCCGTCAACCTCGGTGCCACCGGCGCCCACGTGGCGCCGCCGCGCGAGCCCGCGAAGCATTTTTTGGTAGGGCCGCAGCTCTGGCGACAGCTCCCACACCCGAAGAGCCAGGAGGGAAAGCCGTGCCTCGTTGGAAAGCTCTTTGGCAGCCGCTCGCGTGGCCCCACAGCCCGTGGGGCTGCGGGCTTTGCAGCGGCCGTCAGCCTCGGTGCCACCGGCGCACACGTGGCCTCGCCGCGCCAGCCTGCGAAGCATTTTCCGGTAGGGCCGCGGCGCTTGCCAAAGCTCCCACGCCCGAATACCCACGAGGGAAAGCCGTGCCTCGTTGGAAAGCTCTTTGGCAGCCGCTCGCGTGGCCCCACAGCCCGTGGGGCTGCAGGCTTTGCGGCGGCCGTCAGCCTCAGCGCCACCGGGGCTCACGTGGCCTCGCCGCGCCAGCCCGCGAAGCATTTTCCGGTAGGGCCGCAGCTCTGGCGACAGCTCCAACGCCCGAAGAGCCAGGAGGGAAAGCCGTGCCTCGTTGGAAAGCTCTTTGGCAGCCGCTCACGCGGCCCCACAGCCCGTGGGGCTGCGGGCTTTGCGGCGGCCGTCAGCCTCAGTGCCACCGGCGCCCACCTGGGGCCTCCACGCCAGCCCGCGAAGCATTTTCCGGTAGGGCCGCAGCTCTGGCCACAGCTCCCACGCCCGAAGAGCCAGGAGGAAAGCCATGCCTCGTTGGAAATCTCTTTGGCAGCCGCTTGCGTGGCCCCACAGCCCGTGGGGCTGCGGGCATTGCGGCGGCTTTCAGCCTCGGCACCACCGGCGCCCACATGGCACCGCCGCGCCAGCCTGCAGAGCATTTTCCGGTAGGGCCGCGGCTCTGGCCACAGCCTCCACGCCCGAAGAGCCAGGAGGGAAAGCCGTGCCTCGTTGGAAAGCTCTTTGGCAGCTGCTCGCGTGGACCCAAAGCCCGTGGGGCTGCGGGCTTTGCGGCGGCCGTCAGCCTCGGCTCCACCGGCGCCCACCTGGCGCCGCCGCGCCAGCCTGCGAAGCATTTTCCGGTAGGGCCGCGGCTCTGGCCACAGCTCCCACGCCCGAAGAGCCAGGAGGGAAAGCCGTGCCTCGTTGGAAAGCTCTTTGGCAGCCGCTCGCGTGGCCCCACAGCCCGTGGGGCTGCGGGCTTTGCGGCGGCCGTCAGCCTCGGTGCCACCGGCGCCCACGTGGCGCCGCCGCGCGAGCCCGCGAAGCATTTTTTGGTAGGGCCGCAGCTCTGGCGACAGCTCCCACACCCGAAGAGCCAGGAGGGAAAGCCGTGCCTCGTTGGAAAGCTCTTTGGCAGCCGCTCGCGTGGCCCCACAGCCCGTGGGGCTGCGGGCTTTGCAGCGGCCGTCAGCCTCGGTGCCACCGGCGCACACGTGGCCTCGCCGCGCCAGCCTGCGAAGCATTTTCCGGTAGGGCCGCGGCTCTTGCCAAAGCTCCCACGCCCGAATACCCACGAGGGAAAGCCGTGCCTCGTTGGAAAGCTCTTTGGCAGCCGCTCGCGTGGCCCCACAGCCCGTGGGGCTGCAGGCTTTGCGGCGGCCGTCAGCCTCAGCGCCACCGCCGCCCACGTGGAGCCGCCGCGCCAGCCCGCGAAGCATTTTCCGGTAGGGCCGCGGCTCTGGCGACATCTCCCACGCCCGAAGAGCCAGGAGGGAAAGCCGTGCCTCGTTGGAAAGCTCTTTGGCAGCCGCTCGCGTGGCCCCACACCCCTTGGGTCTGCGAGCTTTGCGGCGGCCGTCAGCCTCGGTGCCACCGGCGCCCACGTGGCCTCGCCGCACCAGCCTGCGAAGCATTTTCCGGTAGGGCCGCGGCTCTGGCCACAGCTCCCACGCCCGAAGAGCCAGGAGGGAAAGCCGTGCCTCGTTGGAAAGCTCTTTGGCAGCCGCTCGCGTGGCCCCACAGCCCGTGGGGCTGCGGGCTTTGCGGCGGCCGTCAGCCTCGGCGCCACCGGCGCCCACGTGGCGCCGCCGCGCCAGCTTGCGAAGCATTTTCCGGTAGGGCCGCAGCTCTGGCCACAGCTCCCACGCCCGAAGAGCCAGGAGGGAAAGCCGTGCCTCGTTGGAAAGCTCTTTGACAGCCGCTCGCGTGGCCCCACAGCCCGTGGGGCTGCGGGCTTTGCAGCGGCCGTCAGCCTCGGTGCCACCGGCTCACACGTGGCCTCGCCGCGCCAGCCTGCGAAGCATTTTCCGGTAGGGCCGCGGCTCTGGCCACAGCTCCCACGCCTGAAGAGCCAGGAGGGAAAGCCGTGCCTCGTTGGAAAGCTCTTTGGCAGCCGCTCGCGTGGCCCCACAGCCCGTGGGGCTGCGGGCTTTGCGGCGGCCGTCAGCCTCGGCGCCACCGGCGCCCACATGCTGCCATCAGGCCAGCCTGCGAAGCATTTTCCGGTAGGGCCGCATCTCTGGCCACAGCTCCCACGCCCAAAGAGCCAGGAGGGAAAGCCGTGCCAGGTTGGAAAGCTCTTTGGCAGCCGCTCGCGTGGCCCCACAGCCCGTGGGGCTGCGGGCTTTGCGGCGGCCGTCAGCCTCGGCTCCACCGGCGCCCACATGGCGCCGCCGCGCCAGCCTGCGAAGCATTTTCCAGTAGGGCCGCGGCTCTGACCACAGCTCCCACGCCCGAAGAGCCAGGAGGGAAAGCCGTGCCTCGTTGGAAAGCTCTTTGGCAGCCGCTCGCGTGGCCCCACAGCCCGTGGGGGTGCGGGCTTTGCGACGGCCGTCAGCCTCGGCGCCACCGGCGCCCACGTGGTGCCGCCGCGCAAACCTGCGAAGCATTTTCCGGTAGGGCCGCAGCGCTGGCCACAGCTCCCACGCCCGAAGAGCCAGGAGGGAAAGCCGTGCCTCATTGGAAAGCTCTTTGGCAGCTGCTCGCGTGGCCCCACAGCCCGTTGTGCTGCGGGCTTTGCGGCGGCTGTCAGCCTCCGCGCCACCGGCGCCCACGTGGTGCCGCCGCACCAGCCTGCGAAGCATTTTCCGGTAGGGACGCGGCTCGGGCCACAGCTCCCACGCCCGAAGAGCCAGGAGGGAAAGCCATGCCTCGTTGGAAAGCTCTTTGGCAGCCGCTCGCGTGGCCCCACAGCCCGTGGGGCTGCGTGCTTTGCGGCGGCCGTCAGCCTCTTCTCCACCGGCGCCCACCTGGCGCCGCCGCGCCAGCCTGCGAAGCATTTTCCGGTAGGGCCGCGGCTCTGGCCACAGCTCCCACGCCCGAAGAGCCAGGAGGGAAAGCCGTGCCTCGTTGGAAAGCTCTTTGGCAGCCACTCGCGTGGACCCACAGCCCGTGGGGCTGCGGGCTTTGCGGCGGCCGTCAGCCTCGGCGCCACCGGCGCCCACGTGGCGCCGCCGCGCCAGCCTGCGAAGCATTTTCCGGTAGGGCCGCGGCTCTGGCCACAGGTCCCACGCCAGAAGAGCCAGGAGGGAAAGCCGTGCCTCGTTGGAAAGCTCTTTGGCAGCTGCTCGCGTGGCCCCACAGCCCGTGGGGCTGCGGGCTTTGCGGCGGCCGTCAGCCTCGGTGCGACCGGTGCCCACGTAACCTCGCCGCGCCAGCCTGCGAGGCATTTTCCGGTAGGGCCGCAGCACTGGCCACAGCTCCCACGCCCGAAGAGCCAGGAGGGAAAGCCGTGCCTCGTTGGAAAGCTCTTTGGCAGCCGCTTGCGTGGCCCCACAGCCCGTGGGGCTGAGGGCTTTGCAGCGCCGTCAGCCTCGGCGCCACCGGCGCCCACGTGGCGCCGCCACGCCACCCTGCGAAGCATTTTCCGGTAGGGCCGCGGCTCTGGCCACAGCTCCCATGCCCGAAGAGCCAGGAGGGAAAGCCATACCTCGTTGGAAAGCTCTTTGGCAGCCGCTCGCGTGGGACACAGCCCGTGGGAATGCGGGCTTTGCAACGGCCGTCAGCCTCTTCTCCACCGGCGCCCACCTGGCGCCGCCGCGCCAGCCTGCGAAGCATTTTCCGGTAGGGCCGCGGCTCTGGCGACAGCTCCCACGCCCGAAGAGCCAGGAGGGAAAGCCGTGCCTCGTTGGAAAGCTCTTTGGCAGCCGCTCACGTGGCCCCACAACCCGTGGGCTGCGGTCTTTGCGGCGGCCGTCAGCCTCGGAGCCACCGGCGCCAAGGTGGCGCCGCCGCGCCAGCCTGCGAAGCATTTTCCGGTAGGGCCGCGGCTCTGGCCACAGCTCCCACGCCCGAAGAGCCAGGAGGGAAAGCCGTGCCTCGTTGGAAAGCTCTTTGGCAGCCGCTCGTGTGGCCCCACAGCCCGTGGGGCTGCGGGCTTTGCGGCGGCCGTCGGCCTAAGCTCCACCGGGGCCCACTTGGCGCCGCCGCGCCAGCCTGCAAAGCAATTTCCGGTAGGGCCGCAGCTCTGGCCACAGCTCCCACGCCCGAAGAGCCAGGAGGGAAAGCCGTGCCTCGTTGGAAAGCTCTTTGGCAGCCGCTCGCGTGGCCCCACAGCCCGTTGGGCTGCGGGCTTTGCGGCGGCCGTCAGCCTCAGCGCCACCGGCGCCCACCTGGCGCCGCCGCGCCAGCCCGCGAAGCATTTTCCGGTAGGGCCGCGGCTCTGGCGACATCTCCCACGCCCGAAGAGCCAGGAGGGAAAGCCGTGCCTCGTTGGAAAGCTCTTTGGCAGCCGCTCGCGTGGCCCCACAGCCCGTGGGGCTGCGGGCTTTGCGGCGGCCGTCAGCCTCGGTGCCACCGGGGCCCACGTGGCGCCGCCGCGCCAGCCCGCGAAGCATTTTCCGGTAGGGCTGCGGCTCTGGCCAGAGCTCCCACGCCCGAAGAACCAGGAGGGAAAAACGTGCCTCGTTGGAAAGCTCTTTGGCAGCCGCTCGCGCGGCCCCACACCCCTTGGGTCTGCGGGCTTTGCGGCGGCCGTCAGCCTCAGTGCCACCGGCGCCCACGTGGCCTCGCCGCATAAGCCTGCGAACCATTTTCCGGTAGGGCCGCGGCTCTGGCCACAGCTCCCACGCCCGAAGAGCCAGGAGGGAAAGCCGTGCATCGTTGGAAAGCTCTTTGGCAGCCGCTCGCGTGGCCCCACAGCCCATGGGGCTGCGGTCTTTGCGGCGGCCGTCAGCCTCGGAGCCACCGGCGCCAAGGTGCTGCCGCCGCGCCAGCCTGCGAAGCATTTTCCAGTAGGGCCGCGGCTCTGGCCACAGCTCCCACGCCCGGAGAGCCAGGAGGGAAAGCCGTGCCTCGTTGGAAAGCTCTTTGGCAGCCGCTCGCGTGGCCCCACAGCCCATGGGGCTGCGGGCTTTGCGGCGGCCGTCAGCCTAGGCTCCACCGGGGCCCACGTGGCGCCGCCGCGCCAGCCTGCGAAGCATTTTCCGGTAGGGCCGCGGCTCTGGCCACAGCTCCCACGCCCGAAGAGCCAGGAGGGAAAGCCGTGCCTCGTTGGAAAGCTCTTTGGCAGCCGCTCGCGTCGCCTCACAGCCCGTGGGGCTGCAGGCTTTGTGGCGGCCGTCAGCCTCTTCTCCACCGGCGCCCACCTGGCGCCGCCGCGCCAGCCTGCGAAGCATTTTCCGGAAGGGCCGCGGCTATGGCCACATCTCCCACGCCCGAAGAGCCAGGAGGGAAAGCCGTGCCTCGTTGGAAAGATCTTTGGCAGCCACTCGCGTGGCCCCACAGCCCGTGGGGCTGCGGGCTTTGCGGCGGCCGTCAGCCTCTTCTCCACTGGCGCCCACCTGGCGCCGCCGCGCCAGCGTGCGAAGCATTTTCCGGTACGGCCGCGGCTCTGGCCACAGCCTCTACGCCCGAAGAGCCAGGAGGGAAAGCCATGCCTCGTTGGAAAGCTCTTTGGCAGCCACTCGCGTGGCCCCACAGCCCGTGGGGCTGCGGGCTTTGCGGCGGCCGTCAGCCTCTTCTCCACTGGCGCCCACCTGGCGCCGCCGCGCCAGCGTGCGAAGCATTTTCCGGTACAGCCGCGGCTCTGGCCACAGCCTCTACGCCCGATGAGCCAGGAGGGAAAGCCGTGCCTCGTTGGAAAGCTCTTTGGCAGCCGCTCGCGTGGCCCCACAGCCCGTGGGGCTGCGGGCTTTGCGGCGGCCGTCAGCCTCAGCGCCACCGGCGCCCACCTGGCGCCGCCGCGCCAGCCCGCGAAGCATTTTCTGGTAGGGCCGCGGCTCTGGCGACATCTCCCACGCCCGAAGAGCCAGGAGGGAAAGCCGTGCCTCGTTGGAAAGCTCTTTGGCAGCTGCTCGCGCGGCCCCACACCCCTTGGGTCTGCGGGCTTTGCGGCGGCCGTCAGCCTCGGTGCCACCGGCGCCCACGTGGCCTCGCCGCATAAGCCTGCGAACCATTTTCCGGTAGGGCCGCGGCTCTGGCCACAGCTCCCACGCCCGAAGAGCCAGGAGGGAAAGCCGTGCATCGTTGGAAAGCTCTTTGGCAGCCGCTCGCGTGGCCCCACAGCCCATGGGGCTGCGGTCTTTGCGGCGGCCGTCAGCCTCGGAGCCACCGGCGCCAAGGTGCTGCCGCCGCGCCAGCCTGCGAAGCATTTTCCAGTAGGGCCGCGGCTCTGGCCACAGCTCCCACGCCCGGAGAGCCAGGAGGGAAAGCCGTGCCTCGTTGGAAAGCTCTTTGGCAGCCGCTCGCGTGGCCCCACAGCCCATGGGGCTGCGGGCTTTGCGGCGGCCGTCAGCCTAGGCTCCACCGGGGCCCACGTGGCGCCGCCTCGCCAGCCTGCGAAGCATTTTCCGGTAGGGCCGCGGCTCTGGCCACAGCTCCCACGCCCGAAGAGCCAGGAGGGAAAGCCGTGCCTCGTTGGAAAGCTCTTTGGCAGCCGCTCGCGTCGCCTCACAGCCCGTGGGGCTGCAGGCTTTGTGGCGGCCGTCAGCCTCTTCTCCACCGGCGCCCACCTGGCGCCGCCGCGCCAGCCTGCGAAGCATTTTCCGGAAGGGCCGCGGCTATGGCCACATCTCCCACGCCCGAAGAGCCAGGAGGGAAAGCCGTGCCTCGTTGGAAAGATCTTTGGCAGCCGCTCGCGTGGCCCCACAGCCCGTGGGGCTGCGGGCTTTGCGGCGGCCGTCAGCCTCTTCTCCACTGGCGCCCACCTGGCGCCGCCGCGCCAGCGTGCGAAGCATTTTCCGGTACGGCCACGGCTCTGGCCACAGCCTCCACGCCCGAAGAGCCAGGAGGGAAAGCCATGCCTCGTTGGAAAGCTCTTTGGCAGCCGCTCGCGTGGCCCCACAGACCGTGGGGCTGCGGGCTTTACGGCGGCCGTCAGCCTCGGCTCCACCGGCGCCCACGTGGCGCCGCCGCGCCAGCCTGCGAAGCATTTTCCGGTAGGGCCGCAGCTCTGGCCACAGCTCCCACGCCCGAAGAGCCAGGAGGGAAAGCCGTGCCTCGTTGGAAAGCTCTTTGGCAGCCGCTCGCGTGGCCCTACAGCCCGTGGGGCTTTGGGCTTTACGGCGGCCGTCAGCCTCGGCACCACCGACGCCCACCTGGCACCGCCGCGCCAGCCCGCGAAGCATTTTCCGGTATGGCCACAGCTCTGTCCACAGCTCCCACGCCCGAAGAGCCAGGAGGGAAAGCCGTGCCTCGTTGGAAAGCTCTTTGGCAGCCGCTCGCGTGGCCCTACAGCCCGTGGGGCTTTGGGATTTGCGGCGGCCGTCAGCCTCGGCACCACCGGCGCCCACGTGGCGCCGCCGCGCCAGCCTGCGAAGCATTTTCCAGTAGGGCCGCAGCTCTGGCGACAGCTCCCACGCCCGAAGAGCCAGGAGGGAAAGCCATGCCTCGTTGGAAAGCTCTTTGGCAGCCGCTCGCGTGGCCCCACAGCCCGTGGGGCTGCGGGATTTGCGGCGGACGTCAGCCTCAGCGCCACCGGCGCCCACCTGGCGCCGCCGCGCCAGCCTGCGAAGCATTTTCCGGTAGGGCCGCGGCTCTGGCCACAGCCTCCACGCCCGAAGAGCCAGGAGGGAAAGCCGTGCCTCATTGGAAAGCTCTTTGGAAGCCGCTCGCGTGGCCCCTCAGCCCGTGGGGCTGCGGGCTTTGCGGCGGCCGTCAGCCTCGGCGCCACCGGCGCCCACGTGGCGCCGCCGCGACAGCCTGCGAAGCATTTTCCGGTAGGGCCGCGGCTCTGGCCACAGCTCCCACGCCCGAAGAGCCAGGAGGGAAAGCCGTGCCTCGTTGGAAAGCTCTTTGGCAGCCGCTCGCGTGGCTCCACAGCCCGTGGGGCTGCGGGCTTTGTGGCGGCCGTCAGCCTCGGCGCCACCGGCGCCCACGTGGCCTCGCCGCGCCAGCCTGCGTAGCATTTTCCGGTAGGGCCGCGGCTCTGGCCACAGCTCCCACGCCCGAAGAGCCAGGAGGTAAAGCCGTGCCTCGTTGGAAAGCTCTTTGGCAGCCGCTTTCCTGGCCCCACAGCCCGTGGGGCTGCGGTCTTTGCGGCAGCCGTCAGCCTCGGCGCCACCGGCGCCCACTTGATGCCGCCGCGCCAGCCTGCGAAGCATTTTCCGGTAGGGCCGCGGCTCTGGCCACAGCTCCCACGCCCGAAGAGCCAGGAGGGAAAGCCGTGCCTCGTTGGAAAGCTCTTTGGCAGCCGCTCGCGTGGCTCCACAGCCCGTGGGGCTGCGGGCTTTGCGGCGGCCGTCAGCCTCGGCGCCACCGGCGCCCACGTGGCCTCGCCGCGCCAGCCTGCGTAGCATTTTCCGGTAGGGCCGCGGCTCTGGCCACAGCTCCCACGCCCGAAGAGCCAGGAGGGAAAGCCGTGCCTCGTTGGAAAGCTCTTTGGCAGCCGCTTTCCTGGCCCCACAGCCCGTGGGGCTGCGGGCTTTGCGGCAGCCGTCAGCCTCGGCGCCACCGGCGCCCACTTGGTGCCGCCGCGCCAGCCTGCGAAGCATTTTCCGGTAGGGCCGCGGCTCTGGCCACAGCTCCCATGCCCGAAGAGCCAGGAGGGAAAGCCTTGCCTCCTTGGAAAGCTCTTTGGCAGCCGCTCGCGTGGCCCCACAGCCCGTGGGGCTGCGGGCTTTGCGGCGGCCGTCAGCCTCGGCTCCACCGGCGCCCACCTGGCGCCGCCGCACCAGCCTGCGAAGCATTTTCCGGTAGGGCCGCGGCTCTGGCCACAGCCTCCACGCCCGAAGAGCCAGGAGGGAAAGCCGTGCCTCGTTGGAAAGCTCTTTGGCAGCCGCTCGCGTGGCCCCACAGCCCGTGGGGCTGCGGGCTTTGTGGCGGCCGTCAGCCTCAGCGCCACCGGGGCCCACCTGGCGCCGCCGCACCAGCCTGCGAAGTGTTTTCCGGTAGGGCCGCGGCTCTGGCGACAGCTCCCACGCCCAAAGAGCCAGGAGGGAAAGCCATGCCTCGTTGGAAAGCTCTTTGGCAGCCGCTCGCGTGGACCCACAGCCCGTGGGGCTGCGGGCTTTGCGGCGGCCGTCAGCCTCAGCGCCACCGGGGCCCACGTGGCGCGGCCGCACCAGCCCGCGAAGCATTTTCCGGTAGGGCCGCGGCTCTGGGCACAGCTCCCAGGCCCGAAGAGCCAGGAGGGAAAGCCGTGCCTCGTTGGAAATCTCTTTGGCAGCCGCTCGCGTGGCCCCACAGCTCATGGGGCTGCGGGCTTTGCGGCGGCTGTCAGTCTCGGCGCCACCGGCGCCCACATGGCGCCGCCGCGCCAGCCTACGAAGCATTTTCCGGTAGGGACGCGGCTCTGGCCATAGCCTCCACGCCCGAAGAGCCAGGAGGGAAAGCCGTGCCTCGTTGGAAAAGCTCTTTGGCAGCCGCTCGCGTGGACCCACAGCCCGTGGGGCTGCGGGCTTTGCGGCGGCCGTCAGCCTCGGTGCCACCGGGGCCCACGTGGCGCCGCCGCGCCAGCCCGCGAAGCAATTTCCGGTAGGGCTGCGTCTCTGGCCAGAGCTCCCACGCCCGAAAAGCCAGGAGGGAAAACCGTGCCTCATTGGAAAGCTCTTTGGCAGCCGCTCGCGTGGCCCCACAGCCCATGGGGCTACGGGCTTTGCGGCGGCTGTCAGCCTCAGCGCCACCGGGGCCCACCTGGCGCCGCCGCGCCAGCCTGTGAAGCATTTTCCGGTAGGGCCGCAGCTCTGGCGACAGCTCCCACGCCCGAAGAGCCAGGAGGGAAAGCCGTGCCTCGTTGGAAAGCTCTTTGGCAGCCGCTCGCGCGGCCCCACAGCCCGTGGGGCTGCGGGCTTTGCAGCGGCCGTCAGCCTCGGTGCCATTGGCGCACACGTGGCCTCGCCGCGCCAGCCTGCGAAGCATTTTCCGGTAGGGACGCGGCTCTGGCCACAGCTCCCACGCCCGAAGAGCCAGGAGGGAAAGCCGTGCCTCATTGGAAAGCTCTTTGGCAGCCGCTCGCGTGGACCCACAGCCCGTGGGGCTGCTGGCTTTGCGGCGGCCGTCAGCCTCGGCGCCACCGGCGCCCTCGTGGCGCCGCCGCGCCAGCCTGCGAAGCATTTTCCGGTAGGGCCGGGGCTCTGGCCACAGCTCCCACGGCCGAAGAGCCAGGAGGGAAAGCCGTGCCTCGTTGGAAAGCTCTTTGGCAGCCGCTCGCGTGGCCCCACAGCCCGTGGGGCTGCGGGCTTTGCGGCGGCCGTCAGCCTCGGTGCCACCGGCGCACACGTGGCCTCGCCACGCCAGCCTGCGAAGCATTTTCCGGTAGGGCCACGGCTCTGGCCACAGCTCCCACGCCAGAAGAGCCAGGAGGGAAAGCCGTGCCTCGTTGGAAAGCTCTTTGGCAGCCGCTCGCGTGGCCCCACAGCCCGTTGGGCTGCAGGCTTTGCGGCGGCCGTCAGCCTCAGCGCCACCGGGGCTCACGTGGCCTCGCCGCGCCAGCCCGCGAAGCATTTTCCGGTAGGGCCGCAGCTCTGGCAACAGCTCCAACGCCCGAAGAGCCAGGAGGGAAAGCCGTGCCTCGTTGGAAAGCTCTTTGGCAGCCGCTCACGCGGCCCCACAGCCCGTGGGGCTGCGGGCTTTGCGGCGGCCGTCAGCCTCAGTGCCACTGGCGCCCACCTGGGGCCTCCACGCAAGCCCGCGAAGCGTTTTCCGGTAGGGCCGCAGCTCTGGCCACAGCTCCCACGCCCGAAGAGCCAGGAGGAAAGCCATGCCTCGTTGGAAATCTCTTTGGCAGCTGCTCGCGTGGACCCAAAGCCCGTGGGGCTGCGGGCTTTGCGGCGGCCGTCAGCCTCGGCTCCACCGGCGCCCACCTGGCGCCGCCGCTCCAGCCTGCGAAGCATTTTCCGGTAGGGCCGCGGCTCTGGCCACAGCTCCCACGACCAAAGAGCCAGGAGGGAAAGCCGTGCCTTGTTGGAAAGCTCTTTGGCAGCCGCTCGCGTGGCCCCACAGCCCGTGGGGCTGCGGGCTTTGCGGCGGCCGTTAGCCTCAGCGCCACCGGCGCCCACCTGGCGCCGCCGCGCCAGCCTGCGAAGCATTTTCCGGTAGGGCCGCGGCTCTGGCCACAGCTCCCACGCCCGAAGAGCCAGGAGGGAAAGCCGTGCCTCGTTGGAAAGCTCTTTGGCAGCCGCTCGCGCGGCCCCACAGCCCGTGGGGCTGCGGGCTTTGCGGCGGCCGTCAGCCTCGGTGCCACCGGCGCCCACCTGGCGCCGCCGCGCGAGCCCGCGAAGCATTTTTTGGTAGGGCCGCAGCTCTGGCGAAAGCTCCCACACCCGAAGAGCCAGGAGGGAAAGCCGTGCCTCGTTGGAAAGCTCTTTGGCAGCCGCTCGCGTGGCCCCACAGCCCGTGGGGCTGCGGGCTTTGCGGCGGCCGTCAGCCTCGGCGCCACCGCCGCCCACGTGGCCTCGCCGCGCCAGCCTGCGTAGCATTTTCCGGTAGGGCCGCGGCTCTGGCCACAGCTCCCACGCCCGAAGAGCCAGGAGGTAAAGCCGTGCCTCGTTGGAAAGCTCTTTGGCAGCCGCTTTCCTGGCCCCACAGCCCGTGGGGCTGCGGGCTTTGCGGCGGCCGTCAGCCTTGGCGCCACCGTCGCCCACTTGATGCCGCCGCGCCAGCCTGCGAAGCATTTTCCGGTAGGGCCGCGGCTCTGGCCACAGCTCCCACACCCGAAGAGCCAGGAGGGAAAGCCGTGCCTCGTTGGAAAGCTCTTTGGCAGCCGCTCGCGTGGCCCCACAGCCCGTGGGGCTGCGGGCTATGCGGCGGCCGTCAGCCTCAGCGCCACCGGCGCCCACGTGGCGCCGCCACGCCACCCTGCGAAGCATTTTCCGGTAGGGCCGCGGCTCTGGCCACAGCTCCCACGCCCGAAGAGCCAGGAGGGAAAGCCGTGCCTCGTTGGAAAGCTCTTTGGCAGCCGCTCGCGTGACCCCACAGCCCGTGGGGCTGCAGGCTTTGCGGTGGCCGTCAGCCTCGGCTCCACCGGCGCCCACCTGGCGCCGCAGCGCAAGCCTGCGAAGCATTTTCCGGTAGGGCCGCGGCTCTGGCCACAGCTCCCATGCCCGAAGAGCCAGGAGGGAAAGCCATGCCTCGTTGGAAAGCTCTTTGGCAGCCGCTCGCGTGGGACACAGCCCGTGGGGATGCGGGCTTTGCAGCGGCCGTCAGCCTCTTCTCTACCGGCGCCCACCTGGCGCCGCCACGCTAGCCTGCGAAGCATTTTCGAGTAGGGCCGCGGCTCTGGCCACAGCTCCCATGCCCAAAGAGCCATGAGGGAAAGCCGTGCCTCGTTGGAAAGCTCTTTGGCAGCCGCTCGCGTGGCCCCACAGCCCGTGGGGCTGCGGGCTTTGCTGCGGCCGTCAACCTCAGCGCCACCGGGGCCCACCTGGCACCGCCGCGCCAGCCCGCGAAGCATTTTCCGGTAGGGCCGCATCTCTGGCGACAGCTCCCACGCCCGATGAGCCAGGAGGGAAAGCCGTGCCTCGTTGGAAAGCTCTTTGGCAGCCGCTCGCGTGGCCCCACAGCCCGTGGGGCTGCGGGCTTTGCGGCGGCCGTCAGCCTCAGCGCCACCGGCGCCCACCTGGCGCCGCCGCGCCAGCCCGCGAAGCATTTTCTGGTAGGGCCGCGGCTCTGGCGACATCTCCCACGCCCGAAGAGCCAGGAGGGAAAGCCGTGCCTCGTTGGAAAGCTCTTTGGCAGCTGCTCGCGCGGCCCCACACCCCTTGGGTCTGCGGGCTTTGCGGCGGCCGTCAGCCTCGGTGCCACCGGCGCCCACGTGGCCTCGCCGCATAAGCCTGCGAACCATTTTCCGGTAGGGCCGCGGCTCTGGCCACAGCTCCCACGCCCGAAGAGCCAGGAGGGAAAGCCGTGCATCGTTGGAAAGCTCTTTGGCAGCCGCTCGCGTGGCCCCACAGCCCATGGGGCTGCGGTCTTTGCGGCGGCCGTCAGCCTCGGAGCCACCGGCGCCAAGGTGCTGCCGCCGCGCCAGCCTGCGAAGCATTTTCCAGTAGGGCCGCGGCTCTGGCCACAGCTCCCACGCCCGGAGAGCCAGGAGGGAAAGCCGTGCCTCGTTGGAAAGCTCTTTGGCAGCCGCTCGCGTGGCCCCACAGCCCATGGGGCTGCGGGCTTTGCGGCGGCCGTCAGCCTAGGCTCCACCGGGGCCCACGTGGCGCCGCCTCGCCAGCCTGCGAAGCATTTTCCGGTAGGGCCGCGGCTCTGGCCACAGCTCCCACGCCCGAAGAGCCAGGAGGGAAAGCCGTGCCTCGTTGGAAAGCTCTTTGGCAGCCGCTCGCGTCGCCTCACAGCCCGTGGGGCTGCAGGCTTTGTGGCGGCCGTCAGCCTCTTCTCCACCGGCGCCCACCTGGCGCCGCCGCGCCAGCCTGCGAAGCATTTTCCGGAAGGGCCGCGGCTATGGCCACATCTCCCACGCCCGAAGAGCCAGGAGGGAAAGCCGTGCCTCGTTGGAAAGATCTTTGGCAGCCGCTCGCGTGGCCCCACAGCCCGTGGGGCTGCGGGCTTTGCGGCGGCCGTCAGCCTCTTCTCCACTGGCGCCCACCTGGCGCTGCCGCGCCAGCGTGCGAAGCATTTTCCGGTACGGCCACGGCTCTGGCCACAGCCTCCACGCCCGAAGAGCCAGGAGGGAAAGCCATGCCTCGTTGGAAAGCTCTTTGGCAGCCGCTCGCGTGGCCCCACAGACCGTGGGGCTGCGGGCTTTACGGCGGCCGTCAGCCTCGGCTCCACCGGCGCCCACGTGGCGCCGCCGCGCCAGCCTGCGAAGCATTTTCCGGTAGGGCCGCAGCTCTGGCCACAGCTCCCACGCCCGAAGAGCCAGGAGGGAAAGCCGTGCCTCGTTGGAAAGCTCTTTGGCAGCCGCTCGCGTGGCCCTACAGCCCGTGGGGCTTTGGGCTTTACGGCGGCCGTCAGCCTCGGCACCACCGACGCCCACCTGGCACCGCCGCGCCAGCCCGCGAAGCATTTTCCGGTATGGCCACAGCTCTGTCCACAGCTCCCACGCCCGAAGAGCCAGGAGGGAAAGCCGTGCCTCGTTGGAAAGCTCTTTGGCAGCCGCTCGCGTGGCCCTACAGCCCGTGGGGCTTTGGGATTTGCGGCGGCCGTCAGCCTCGGCACCACCGGCGCCCACGTGGCGCCGCCGCGCCAGCCTGCGAAGCATTTTCCAGTAGGGCCGCAGCTCTGGCGACAGCTCCCACGCCCGAAGAGCCAGGAGGGAAAGCCATGCCTCGTTGGAAAGCTCTTTGGCAGCCGCTCGCGTGGCCCCACAGCCCGTGGGGCTGCGGGATTTGCGGCGGACGTCAGCCTCAGCGCCACCGGCGCCCACCTGGCGCCGCCGCGCCAGCCTGCGAAGCATTTTCCGGTAGGGCCGCGGCTCTGGCCACAGCCTCCACGCCCGAAGAGCCAGGAGGGAAAGCCGTGCCTCATTGGAAAGCTCTTTGGAAGCCGCTCGCGTGGCCCCTCAGCCCGTGGGGCTGCGGGCTTTGCGGCGGCCGTCAGCCTCGGCGCCACCGGCGCCCACGTGGCGCCGCCGCGACAGCCTGCGAAGCATTTTCCGGTAGGGCCGCGGCTCTGGCCACAGCTCCCACGCCCGAAGAGCCAGGAGGGAAAGCCGTGCCTCGTTGGAAAGCTCTTTGGCAGCCGCTCGCGTGGCTCCACAGCCCGTGGGGCTGCGGGCTTTGTGGCGGCCGTCAGCCTCGGCGCCACCGGCGCCCACGTGGCCTCGCCGCGCCAGCCTGCGTAGCATTTTCCGGTAGGGCCGCGGCTCTGGCCACAGCTCCCACGCCCGAAGAGCCAGGAGGTAAAGCCGTGCCTCGTTGGAAAGCTCTTTGGCAGCCGCTTTCCTGGCCCCACAGCCCGTGGGGCTGCGGTCTTTGCGGCAGCCGTCAGCCTCGGCGCCACCGGCGCCCACTTGATGCCGCCGCGCCAGCCTGCGAAGCATTTTCCGGTAGGGCCGCGGCTCTGGCCACAGCTCCCACGCCCGAAGAGCCAGGAGGGAAAGCCGTGCCTCGTTGGAAAGCTCTTTGGCAGCCGCTCGCGTGGCTCCACAGCCCGTGGGGCTGCGGGCTTTGCGGCGGCCGTCAGCCTCGGCGCCACCGGCGCCCACGTGGCCTCGCCGCGCCAGCCTGCGTAGCATTTTCCGGTAGGGCCGCGGCTCTGGCCACAGCTCCCACGCCCGAAGAGCCAGGAGGGAAAGCCGTGCCTCGTTGGAAAGC